>NC_064226.1:10100446-10404044 GCF_023101765.2 Spodoptera frugiperda | reverse complement strand
CAATTATAATTATCCTAAACTTTGGTAAGAACTAGAAATAACTAGGTACGTAATTGAGTTAAATCATTTTGTAGATAATTTCTGCTTTCTTAATAGGTGGGCTGAAAAATTCATACAAAAATTTGATTTTATTACAAGCGTACCTTGCGAATTTTCTTTCCCTGAGAATTTTTTCTACGCATCACTTTCTCCTTACAATAACGAACCCAACAAAAATTATTAGTGAAATCCGTTCAGCTGTTCTCGAGATTTGCGCTTAACAACACATTCTACGATTCATAGAACCGGGCATTGCAACATTACCTACTTTATATTTTATCTAAAATAAATTCTTCTTTTTTATAAAATATAAGTAGCCTAAATTACTCAGTGAATCCATCAGCTACCTAAAAGTCCCGTTAAAATCGGCCCAACCATTTCAAAGACTGGACAGAACATACTTGAAATGACATTACACAGGTACCTAAATAAACACTGCAAGGGATCATTGAAATCAATAGAGCTAATCAAATTTGCTATATACCTACCTCCATAGCAATTAGTGCAGACTAAATTAATTTTTTTCGTGCCGGTCTTTATGGGAATCGAAGTCATGACCCAATAGTCGGTAGGTCAGCAACTACGCCAATTATTTAAGTCAATATACTAAGACGTCGTGCGATACATCAAAACATCAAATCTAAGAAATATAATATTGTATTATTTACGTTTAATTTATCTAGACACAAGACAAAAGAGACTTTAAAACATTTTTAGTCATTACCTTAATTCTAAAACAAGTTCCCCAATTCAATATTATTAAAAGTAATACTGTGAACTTGACAGTTGACAATGACAATATTGACAATGTTGAAAAAAAGTAAAAAACAAACAGCGGGAAAAGCAGAAGTAGAAAAAGTTTTATGAATATTTTGAATTGTAGATATACATACTAAATAAT
Source organism: Spodoptera frugiperda (assembly GCF_023101765.2). Taxonomy (NCBI): domain Eukaryota; kingdom Metazoa; phylum Arthropoda; class Insecta; order Lepidoptera; family Noctuidae; genus Spodoptera; species Spodoptera frugiperda. Next base: position 10,403,104 of record NC_064226.1, on the reverse strand, counting down.
GCGTCGTAATTGGAGAGGACGTTATCGTAATAATTGGTACCGTTCGAGAAATAATCAAAATAACAGTTCAGACAATCAGAGTTTAAATAATTCAACAAATAGTCACCGAGTGACTAGTACTGCAGGATCTTCAAGAGCTCCAGCTAACCAGATACCAACTGTTATACCCATTAATGAAGCTACAAACATTTGGAAATTGTACTTTCCCACGAAAGGTTCGGAAACCACTATTATAAAAAATACACAAATAAATATACCGGGCATAATAAAATTATGATCTTCTGATCCGCTCTAAGATGATCCACTGACCGAATTCTTAAATAATATATTTCAGATCAACAACCGGATTTAGAGGTAACTAGCCAAATTAAATGTGTGAAACAATTCATTGAGAAACACAAAAATTTGTTTGATTTGGAGAAAATAGACCAGACCCGCAGCGTGCCATTGGATGTCACCAATTTGTTAAATGATACAGAGTTCATTAGCAGCTGGCCTAGCTTTAATACAGAATTGTTTGAATATCCAGATAATACATTGAGGCTCCTTGAATATTGTTTACATGAGGTACTTAATTATAGTCTTTTATTGTATGTGTATTCTCGAATATATTATTTTTTATCTATTATTTATGTTACTACAATTTTTTATGTTACAGACTCTCAAATGTGAATCAAAAATAAAAGTGAGAATACTGAATCACCAGCCCGTGATTCCATTAGCTAATTTAAAAGTAAATTACTTTGGTGAGTTTCTACAAAGTATTAATCCTAGTTTGTAACTACTGCAATCTGTCCTTCAATAGATTTTTTACTTTATCGTCACCTACACAAGGAATCTATGTTATTAGCAATAATATTTTTTCTTTATTTGTCACAAAATAATTACTGCTGTAGATTATCTAAATAATACACAAACGTTTTCCATCCAAATAGGTCACAATGCTAGAAAATCATTTCATTCCACAGTTAGTTATTTACAATTCTAGAAAGTTATATGATTGATGTTTACAGGCAAACTAGTGACAATAAAGGGTACAGTCATCAGAGTGGGGAGTGTGGGGCTCATCTGCACTTCTATGGCATTTGAGTGTTCTAGCTGCCACAACCTTCAAGCCGTCATTCAGCCCCAGGGAGTATTCACAGGTACCTACATCTTTTTATACTGTTATTTAGTTTCTAGTTTCTATGCTTAAATAATGAATTATTACAAATTTCCTGTTGGAGTATGGGCAGATAGGGATTCTAAAACAGGCATCATTTACCAAGACATTATCCTAAAAGTTATTTTAAATTAAAACTTAAAAAACTAATGTTTCCATTGTACTGCTATTTAATTTTAATGTATACTTACATGATTCCAGCTCCAACATCATGCCAAAGCTGCAATGGTGGCTCAAAGTTTGAACCATTGCAATCATCTCCATTCACCAACACAACAGACTGGCAAGTTGCTAAAATACAAGAAATTCAGTCACAGGTTTATATTAGTTCATACTTGTTGTTACCATCTTTTTTTTATAAGTGAGACCTTCAATGTTGGTCTGTTTTTTCAGAGCCTGTCTGGAACTATACCAAGAAGTGTAGAGATAGAACTTCAGGGAGACCTAGTTGGTGCAGCATGTCCCGGTGATGTGCTCTCAGTCACAGGAATAGTTCAGGTAGCTAAAATGTCTCATATTAGTATAGTATCACTACTGCAATAACAAGTAAGAAATAAACACAGCAAATGATTACACTGAACTTTTCTAGGTACGTGGCGAAAGCAAAGGCGGCGAAGACGGCAAACGAGCTGCAAGACTCCTACAACTTTACATTGAAGCTGTGTCAATACACAGCCATAGAAATCTGAGCAATCCAACTCTATCTTTTACATTGAAAGATTATTATGCTATACAGGTAGTCTCATTATTGCATGTATTTCATTTTATTTATAATATCCTCTTCTTACATTGAAAACGAAATATATTCTTCTTTTTTCATCAGGAAATACATGCCACAGAGGATGTGTTCAGATTACTAGTCCACTCACTCTGTCCAACAATATTTGGGCATGAGGCAGTGAAAGCTGGACTGATACTTGGTCTTATTGGTGGTACTGAACATGATAATGGACCGAGGTCCAACCCTCATGTGCTGGTTGTGGGGGATCCAGGACTTGGGAAGTCACAGTTGCTACAGGCTGCAGCTCATGCTGCTCCAAGAGGTAAATTGATTAGCTAAACACAACAAAGTAAAGAAAAATTTACAACGCAATATTTAAATAAAAGTTGTGTAAAAATTGCAGGTGTTTATGTATGCGGCGCCTCTGCATCTGCAGGAGGCCTCACTGTAGCATTAGGCCGGGAAGCAGGAGGAGACTTCGCTTTAGAAGCAGGCGCACTGGTTCTTGCCGATAAAGGCGTATGCTGTATTGATGAACTTGATAAGGTTACTTATTATATTGAATTAAAATGTATAATTCTACAATGCATTTTGATTATGCTATTATCGCGTGTACATCAGGCATCAATGGGATCATGCAACATGTTACAGATGACCGCTCACCACAGCAGTTTGTTAGAAGCTATGGAACAGCGGCGTGTGAGCGTGGCCAAGGGAGGCGTGGTGTGCAGCCTGGCCGCACGGGCCACTGTACTGGCCGCCGCCAACCCTGCTGGAGGCAGCTACAACAGGTCATGTCAGTCATCATAATACCATACCCTTTTTTAAGGACGCCGTAGCGTCTCTCATGCCAATAATACCATACCCTAGCACTCCGTTGTGAACAACCAACCTAGTTGATAACAGTGGTTTTATCATGTTACTTAGTTAATATTATAAATTAATTTTTATTATTTTTACAGATCTAAAACTGTAGCAGAGAACCTAAAATTAAATTCAGCACTTCTCTCAAGATTTGATTTAGTTTTTATACTTTTGGACCAACCCGATGAGGTAATTTTAACTCCTTGTCACATTTTGTTGAATAAAAAAGGCTGTGATTGATTTTGTAGGCATTAATTATAGATGACGCTATGTTATTATGGCTATCTGCCTACATTAATTTCCCCTTTTGACTTGATCCGTTAAGTCTATAATTATAAATATTATAGAGCAGCTTTCACACACTTTATAGTTATTATGATTGTAGAAAATGGATGCGATGCTATCGGAACACGTGCTGGCTCTACATTCCGGTCATAAAGGAAAGCATACAACAAAACAGAATAATCTAAACATTAGCATGAATACAAGTCAATGTGATAACGAGATTTCGCTCAGGTAATTTTTAATTATTTGGTGGCATTCAATTATGACTATAAATCGATTTTGAAACCAATACCTTACTAAAATGTTTCACCAAGGATTTAAATTACTGTTACTGCAATACTAATCTTTAGATTAAATTTCACTACATTTATCCTTTCCAGTCAGAGACTTCGTTTAAAACCTGGTGAGGTGATCGACCATCTACCTTTAGTTCTGTTAAGAAAATACATAGCGTACGCTAGAAGGTACGTCCACCCCAAACTGAGTACCGAAGCAGCCAATGCTTTGCAAAACTTTTATTTAGAGCTAAGACACAACCATCAAGGTGGCTCCCATGACGGTACACCTATAACAACACGCCAACTTGAAGCCTGCATACGACTTACCCAGGTGTGTATTTGATTAGTTATCATGAGAAATTAGATATTAAAACTTTTATTACGTCGATATAAATAAACAGATATAAGTAATGGATATCTGATGGTGTAGTAATCAATCCATTAACTTTTCATTATAGGCTAGAGCTCGTGTGGATTTGAGAGAAGAAGCTACTGTCAAAGACGCAAATGATGTGATAAGCTTATTGAAACACAGTCTAATAGATACATTCAGTGACGAGTTTGGAAATATACAATTATCCAGGTCTATTAATGGATCAGGCGTTAGTTCCCGAAACAAGGTGACCAACAACATTCATTACAATAACATGAATTACTGAACCAAGCGGCATACAGCATAAAATAATATTATAAATATTTTTCAGTTAAAAAAGTTCTTGGATGCATTAACAAGAAGATCTCATCAGCTAGGAAAGGATATATTCACAAGACAAGAGATGATACAAATACATAAAGCTGCAGGAGTTGCTGGGGACCCAAATGACTTGATTGAAGCGATGCACACACATTCATACTTATTATTAAAAGGGTCTAACACATATCAGTTGATCACAATTTAATAAAATAATTTATACAATTTAAAAATGAACTTTATTTCATAAAAACTGCAGCCAAATATGACTCACAGTTAAAAAGGTGTGATGAAAAAGTATCATAAAATTTACATAAATGTAGTTTGTACTATAGTATTTTTTTTCTTCACAAAGCACATAAAACCATAGTTTTATTATATACATCTAAAAAAAGTATCTTAAAGCAATTGATTACCGATTCAAATAAAATTTTAACATAATTTACACAAACTCGTCCATGAGACTTGAAATTCTTGTAAAATCTTATTTTGAATTACATCATATAACTATTGTCACCAGGAAAATAGTTTTGTAGTAATCAACATAGCATACAAATAAAGTTCTTGTTCAAAACTGATGAGAAAATACCTATGCAATAGGAAATTATATAAAAATAATTCAATATCTTGCAGACTAATTCAATGCAAATATTTTAGTTTCTAAAAATGATTATTACCTACTCTTTGCTTTTAGATTTATGTAAGTGCTTTTGTATAAAGAAATACATAAATGTCATTTATATTCCATTGGTTTAACAGAGTTTAACTAATTAATAACATTGGATTCAGTCAATATTATAATAAAAAATAAGTATATTAAAAATACAGTCTTCATTTAAATTTTTTAACATCAGTTCTAGAAGGAACATCACTCAAAGCAATAGCAACGTGACAACAGCAATATAAAGATGTGTAAACTAACACAGCATTATAAAATGATGGCCACTTGAGTAGCTCAAAGTACAAATTACCAACTTCAGCACCAGCAAATAAATAGAAGTTTGATATAGCAGACATACCTAACAGAGGTGCACACAAAAATGCTTGGAATCGCACTTCCATCGCATCTGTTTTAAGGTAATTTTCTTTAAATACTCTATATCTTTCAGTTTTAGAGGCTGCTTTAGCAGCATACTCTATAACAATACCCACATAGTTTAACGCTGACCATAAAAATATATTCCACATAATGCCATGCCACAAAAAAATAAACATAAATGTAACAAGAGAAGAAAGTAATTTGTTTGTGATCTTGAGCCTTGGAAAATTACTTGACATTGTGGCGAGAGCCGGTTTATATATGTACCTGGAAATTAAGACAATATCTCAATAATTATAATTATGATTACAGCCCAAGTAATATTTGGGGAGATGATATTAAAATGATATTATGTAAGGAATGTCAACTTACTTTAATAAAAACCTGTATAGGCCTACATCAAAGTATCTCCACATTTGTGAGTAAACATGTATTCTGACTATACATCTTGGAGTAGGTGGAGGGTCAATATGGTCAAGCCTGGAATATGCAGCTGTGGTTCCATAAGATACAACATATTTCATATGAAACTCCAGCCCCATCCATAGCCCTCCACCACAGAGTGCTAATGATGGCATCTTACGAATAGCCTGAAACATAACATAAAAAATAAATTATTTGGGACAATACCAATTACTAAAATGTAAAATAATATAAGTTTATTACTACCAACCTCAATCTGACTTTGCATAGCATAAAAATATATAAAATGAAATGCAAGGTCCAACAGAATAGTATAAATCTGGAACCTTAACATTTCCAGAATAAAAGATTTTAGCCTCATGGTCAGTGTTTCACTTTTAACAAGGAAACTTTTTTCAAATTCTTCATAGAGTAATAATGGTCCGACAAATAATAATGGCAGGTACAAGACATAGCTAAACATGTTAATCAATTCTTCAAATAGTGATGCTTGTTTTAATTGTCCATTCTCCTGGGCTTGTAAATGTTTCTCTTTTCTGTCTATATAATCGAGGCAATAACTTATACATCTCAATTCAACCCAGGCTATACCATATAAAAGTACAAACACTTCTTCATCTCTTAAATGGTCAGTATCCAAGAAATGCCAAAAGAAATATTTATATTTCAAAGAGTTGTACAAGGCTAACAGAAAAATACTTGTTGACCATATACTAATTTTTCCACCTCCAGAAAACACAATTGCTGAGAATAAAACAGGCTGAGCAAAAATTACTATCAACTGTCTGATACCCATATATCTAGTTACACAAAATATACTAGATATAATGTACCAATATTTCAATAAATGTACATTATATCTTCGTATTGCCTCAGATATGAAAAATTGAAATAGCAAATAAAGCCATAGGGTCTGTATATGGTACTTCCACGTGCTCCATTCAACATCAGTCTCATCTTTCAGCCTGGACAAGAATCGCCACCCAGGCGCCAAGTCTCTAAATTCATGACGCGGAGCAGGCTTACTCTCCAGTATTTCTGAAAATAATGATGTCAATGTAAATTAACAAACTAACTACTCAAATAATTATACAGGATATTAATTAACTACGATAATTAACAAAAAATAAACATTACCTGTTTGAGCACAAAGTAATTTGTACAGGGAGTAAAAACAAGCTAATATCCATAAACTAAAATGAATCACATTTTCAATTTGACTCAGTTTGCTTTTCATTTTGTCATAAAATTACTTTGAATACAATTTTCATCCTAAAAACAAAAAAAATAATGCCATGATTCAGACGCACAACACAATTTACACCTTTCAAATTCGACGGTAAATGAATGAATGAATGATATAATCATGCTCATGCCAAAATGAAAAAGTCAAACCAAAATATGTCTATGGAATTGGCGAATGAACTGAACTGAATTTTTTCGGTGAAATTGGTGAATGATGAAAACAAGGTAAAAAACATTAATTCTCATTAATTTTAATAGGTTTTGGTTTTTTAGTTTTTAATTCGTTCCGTATCATATATAAAAATAGTTTCAACTGACTGTGTGTCTGTCTGTCTGTCTATCTGTCTGTCCGTCCGACCATCCGTCCGTCCGTCCATCCGACCGTCCGACCGTCTATCTGTTTGTTAACTCAAGTGGTGTAGTCCATAAACCGTGTAATACAGTCTTTTACGCTAGACGATGGACAGAAAAGATGATGCATTCCTATTTTTATTTATTTATTTATTTTCAGCCATGGTCGTCCCACTGCAGGGCAAAGGCCTCCCTACGCTCCTTCCACTCGTCTCTATGCAGAGCTTTCTTTGGCCAATCCTTTCGAGTTCATCCCACCATCTCCTTCTGGGCCTGCCGCGACGTCTATTGGCGTTTAATTTTAGTTTTTTATTAATTTAATTTATTTACTAATTCCTATTCCCGTTTTTTAATATTTCCCCTACTTTAATTAGGATTCTTTTCTTATTTTTTGATACAACAACTACTAAAAACTATGTTGAACTAAATACTAAAAACAAAATAATATAATTATATACCTATTTAAGGGGAGTAGGTGCCCATAAAAATAATGATACGAAACCCTTCAATCGCGTGTTTATCTCACACTTGAACGGTTTTTATTAAATAGTGTAACAAATTGGTAATCCATTTCTTGTAGCAGTAAAATCGCCTATTTGTGATCAAATACATTATTTCAACTTGCTTCATACTTACTTGCATCGTGCTACAGCGTTAATTTGGTACAAATAATATTTAGTTACGTACATACCTAGACGGCTAGACCTACCTAACATAAGCACCTAATGTACCTATAGCACAGTGCTTATCAATTTTATATTAAAAGAAAAGTAGTGAGTAAGTGAATGTAAGAAAAGAAAAATATTGTGCCTACAGCTGCCCGGAAGGTACCTATATCCTTCGTACAAAACCTTGTGCTCTCTACATTTGGTAGGTTTTATATAATTAAATACCTACGTACTCTTGTGATTATAATATGTAGGTATGTTGATACCTATATAATATATACCTATACGTTCTAAAACCAAAAAAAAACAAAGTTTCTAACATCTCGAACGAGAGAGCGTTAAATGACATCAGCTGTTGTTTATAAGGCTTAGTCATGTGCTAAACTGCACTTTCAATACTACGCAGTAACGTTCATTTTTGTAGCACACATAATCTAGAAATTAGCGGTCTCCTCGAACGTACTCGTCATTCGAGTTGTCTACTCTTAGCAGAAATATATTGAACTCAATAGGTAATCTTGGTAGTGCGGTCAAGGCGGGTGGTTCCGTTGTTCCGAGTTAGCAAAACATATGTGCAAACATAAATGTAGTGAATTATATTAACTTGACTGTGTTCCTAAATTATTTAAAACATGAAGAATTGTGTGATAATTTTATGTGGAGTATTCCTTTTACAAAACTGCTTAGGTAAGATTATTTTAGCTGACCAATATAATATCTTTGTTTAATAAATGACAACAAAAGAAGTAAGCAAAGTTTTTGCTGCCGTGGTTATCAATTAGACGTAATAATTTATTACTGCTTAGGTTCAAGCTTATTAGGTCAATCAAACTTATCAAGATCAACCTATTTCATATAACGAGGAATTTATTTTGCAAAGTTTAAAGTGAGTAAATAAGGATATATGTCTGTTTTTACAACTGAATGTCAGTGTGTGTATTTGTACATGATCCTATATAAAGAAAGATAGTCATCAAAGTATTTGGCAATTTTAGGTGACTAATACAAAACGCGCGTAATTCAAAATTTTAAAGAAGCAATAGTTTGCAATGCAAGCCTATGTACCTACTTAGTAACTTCTACCTTCATCATTTTCGTTTTGTATGTGGTAGTTAAGGGAATATAGATACTTATAATTGCGGTAATTAGGACGATACTTCTAACAGACTCAAGTAAAGATTTCGGTCATTGGTCAAGTTTATTAGTTGACCTAAATTGTTTGAATGTTTAATTTTTTGTTGGTACGAAATCTATCCAGCATATCTTTACGGTACGGTACGGTTTTTATGTTATTTTTTTATCCATTTTCAAGCATCATTTATCATTTATCATCATTTATCATTTATCCTAAGGTTGCTATAAAATAAAACACAAATCGCTTAACATAAACATCTACAGTCCCACCACGAAATAGATTATATTTTTAACCGACTTCAAAAAAGGAGGTTCTCAGTTTGACCTGTATGTGTATGTTTTTTTGTTTATCCCGCGTTTGGTTGAACCGATTTTAATGCGGTTTTCAGATTAGTATTTTTCAGACTTAGGACGTTAGAAGAAGGTTTTTATCTGACTTAAAAAATTGAGGTTCGCACTTTAACACGTTTTACGTATTGTCCGCGACTAGTTTGCGTAGTTTTAGATTTATTTAATAACGGGTATTGTCAGATCTGCCATAGAAAAACAGAAATCGTGTAGTTCTTTGATTTCATTTATTGAAGACTACATTCATTAGGTAGCCCGGCTATTATTATCAACGGTAATTTATTGATTCTACATAATTGTATATCAGATTTTCCTCCTTGCAGGTCTAGAATACAACAGGGGGCAGCGGTTTAATTATAATGCCAATACTGATTTCTTATTACACGAAGGAGGTGCTCCAACATCTGGAAACCAATCACCTACAAACCAAAATGGAGGTAAATCAAACTATGCTGCTCAATTTCCAGCACTTGGCCCCCCAAGCTCATCGCAGTCACAAACAATTGCGTCGTCTAATATGAACGCTGGGCGTCAAACCAATGCCCAATCATCCAGCGGAAAAAGGGACTATGTTGCGCCACAGTATCCGACCATTAAACCGACACAACAAATTACACAGGCCTCTGGAGGGAACAGTCCCACTCCCAACGCATGGCAAATGCCATCAAATAATCAAAATGGTGGTAGGCCTAATTATGCTGCTCAATTTCCGTCACTTGGTCCTCCGTCCTCCACATCACAAACATCTAATAATCAAAATGTTGGACCTCAACGTAATACTCAATCATCCAATGGAAAACGAGACTATGTTGCGCCACAGTATCCAACCGTTAAACCGACACAGCAAGTTACCCAGGCTGCTGGAGGGAACAGTCCCACTCCCAACGCATGGCAAATGCCATCAAATAATCAGAATGGACCTCAACGTAATCCTCAATCATCCAACGGAAAACGAGACTATGTTGCACCTCAATATACAACAGTGAAGCCAAACCAACCAAACAATCAACCTACTGTATCTGGGGGTAAGGTAAAGGATCTCATCAACTTCTATGATAGCAAAAATCCAAGCCAAGGGGGAACATTTAGTTATAGTTCAATTTTACAAGGTAATAACAAAAATGGACCCCATCCAACACCAACTGTACCGTCTACACCTATGTCCTCATCGGTCCAAACGCCAAAACCATTTAGCTCTGTAGTAGCTGGTAACAAACCTAGCACGCTTTCTACATTTACGACTCCTACACCAACAACGCGACTTCCCAGTACACCTATGTCTAGTGTTTATTAGTATTTGGAATAAATAAAATACTAGACACTAACTTTAAATTGTCTATATTGAAGTAACATTCCTACAATAAATAATAAAATATACAGTATTAGTAGTGAGATCAACGAAATTATATAAAATTAACGCGAGAGTAAGTTTTTGGATGCGCGCGCGATCGCTAGCCGAGGCGGACTGACGTCACTGACGTGGGCGAGCGAGGGGCGCGAGTGAAGCGCGGGGTGGAGGCGGCGGCCGCGCCGCGTGCCGAACGGCTCCGCGAACTCCCGAAGTGTCCCGAGCATGTTGTCAACGCGGGCGCCAGGGCTCCGCTAGCGGCCGGACGGTGTGTAGGTATAGCTAAGGGCGTGTACATACGTGCGCAGGCATAAGGCCGTGTATAGATGAAATAAAGTTATAAAGTAGTATGTATGGTAAGAATGTGAATGTAATGTATGTAGTATGTAGATTTGTATGTATATGTATTTGTGTATTTGTATGTATGTAAATGTTTATATTTATTTATGTATGTATTTATGTATGTATGAGTGTAAATGATATGTTTATGTTTGTTTATTTATGCGTATAAATGTTTGTTATTATAATGTACCTTAGCTATACCCTACATCACTCCCCCGCTGAGACCGGTTCACGGTCGATAGTGAGACAGGTGTCGTGGAAATCTCACAGTTCTTCCGCTCCTTGTGGTGGTCTCTGGCTGCGACTGTGGTTGAGGTGGAACTGGCGATGGAGCAGATGACGGTGGTGGTGACGGCGTTGAAGCAGCTGGTGGTTGTGGTGACGGCGATGTTTTGTGTGACAAGCCATCATCATTGTTCATGTAAGCTGGTTTAAGCCTGTCAATGGTTACTGTTATATGTTTCCCTTGGACGTCTATTTTGAAGGTTTTTGGTCCTCTTTCAATGACTAGGTGTGGACCAGAGTACGGTGATTCCAATGACTTCTTCAAAGGTCCTTTCCGCAGGAAGACATGAGTAGCTGTATTGAGATCTTTGGGAACATAAAATACCTTCTCGCCATGACATGAAGTTGATGCAGGTGATAGCTTAGAAATATGCTGTCTCAGCCGTGCTGCGAAGTCTGCTTCATCAATGCTGTGGTGAGTTATTGGTTTTAAGAACTCACCAGGTAACCGGAGTGGCTCGCCATATACCAGTTCGGCTGCAGAGGTTTGCAGGTCTTCTTTCCAGGCACTCCTCATGCCAAGGAGAACCAGAGGAAGCGTCTCTGACCATTGTGCGTTGTTGTGGCACATGATGGCGGCCTTCAGCTGTCTGTGCATCCTCTCGACTAACCCGTTGCACTGTGGGTGGTAAGATGTGGTGGGGCGATGGTAGGCGCCTATGATGGACGAGATGCTCTGGAACAGCTGAGAGTCGAATTGCTTGCCTCGATCCGTGGTGATGGTTTCTGGGCACCCAAAACGAGCGACCCAGCCAGCAATGAGGGTGCTGGCGCAGGTCTCCGCTGTGACATCAGCGAGAGGGTACGCCTCAGGCCATCGGGTGAATCGGTCGACGGCTGTAAGGCAGTACCTGAAACCAGAAGATAGTGGCATAGGGCCTATTATGTCAAGGTGGACGTGGGAGAAGCGGCTGGAAGGAACAGGAAATGAGGAAAGAGGAGAATGGGTATGACGGGTGACTTTGTTACGTTGGCAATCTGTGCATTGTTGAGCCCATGTTCTGCAGTCACGACGAATCTTAGGCCACACAAATCTTTCTGAGATCAATTTTGCTGTAGCGTTGGGACCAGGATGACTGAGATTATGCAGGTTGTTGAAGATTTGCCTACGGAAAGTTGGTGTGATGAATGGCCTAGGGCGAGAAGTAGACTGGTCGCAGTATATGTAGGCATCCATCGTTTTGACTCTCTCTAACTTTAATGCTGTGTTGTTCTTTAGTAAGCTCTGTAATTCTTGATCATGTTCCTGTTCTCTTTGTAGCTGTTTGTAGTTGATGGTAGTGTCGACGCTTTCTAGACGTGAAAATGCGTCGGCAACTACGTTGTCACTTCCAGTTATATGGTTGATATCTGTGGTGAACTGTGATATGAAGTCGAAGTAGCGATGTTGACGGGGTGAGCAGTTATCTCGGCTTGTTGTGAAGGCGAATGTGATGGGTTTATGGTCGGTGAAAACTTTGAACGTTCTCGCTTCGAGCATATACCTGAAGTACTTTATTCCTTCGTGTATCGCGAGCAACTCACGATCGTAAGTGCTATACTTGGTTTGAGCAGGAGATAACTTGCGAGAGAAGAATCCAAGTGGCTGCCAGCTGTCCTGTCTTCGTTGTTGTAAGACGGCTCCGATGGCAACATCTGATGCGTCAGTAAACAGTGCTAACTCGGCCTCCGGGTCTGGATGTGCGATGAGCGTAGCTTCCAGCAGGTTCCTCTTGCAGGCGTCGAATGCTTTTTGTATATCAGCTGTTACTGTAATGGGCGTTGACCCTTTAATGTTAGGACCACTTAAAGCTTGGTTGAGGGGGGCTTGAATTTGTGCAGCAGCAGGTAGAAATTTACGATAGAAATTTATCATTCCCAGGAACCTTCTTAACTCCTTAGCTGTTTTAGGGAGGGGGTAGTCATGAATAGCCTGAACTTTTTCTGGGAGGGGTCGAATGCCAGCTGCGGATACGTGATAACCCAAGAAGGTAACTTCACTAACACCTAGGACACATTTGTTAGTATTAATGACTACTCCATATTTCTTTAATTGTTCGAATATTTTCGTCAAGTGTTCAATGTGTTCTTTCTCCCCTTTTGAAAATACGAGAATATCGTCAAGATATCCAAACGTAAAATCTAAACCTTGTAGAACTTCATCTAGAAATCGCTGGAAGGTCTGAGCTGCGTTCCTTAGGCCGAAGGTCATCGCTGTAAACTCAAAAAGACCGAACGGTGTAGTTATCGCTGTCTTCTTAATGTCGTCTTCATTAACTGGGATTTGATTAAAGGCTTTAACGAGATCAATCTTTGAAAATATAGTGGAACCGGATAGTTGGTAAGCAAAATCGTGAATGTGTCTTACCGGGTAGCGATCTGGCACCGTTCGCGCGTTTAACCGCCTGTAGTCTCCACACGGCCTCCAACCATCATCTTTTTTCGGAACAAGATGTAGTGGAGAAGACCATGGACTCTCCGAGCGGCGAGCCGTTCCGTTACGTAACATTTCCTCGAATTCTTGTTTTGCGATCTTCAAACGGTCAGGTGCTAAACGACGCGGTCGTGATGTTACCGGTGGGCCAGGAGTAGTACGGATGTAGTGCTTTGTATTATGTATGGGTTGGTGGTAAGACCCAGCTGGACGTGTGATTTCTGGATATTGACGTAGTAGGTCCAGTAAGGTTGAATGCCCTGTGATGGTTTTTAATGATAGCACTTCATGTGTTATCTCGTGGGTTGCAGGCGCGCCAACAGTTAAATTCGTAATCGAGTCTATTAATTTTTGCCGTCGGCAGTCGACTAATAAGTTATAATAACTTAAAAAATCGACTCCGATTATAGGCCTCGACACATCAGCAATAATAAAGTTCCAGACAAATTCCCGACGTAGTCCCAGGTTCAGTGACAGTTGGTAGGTACCATAGGTACGTATGGGAGTACCATTTGCCGCGACAAGCTCGTAGGTACTGAGTTTACCATACGACAGCTGATTTTTTAAATACGTCCTTGGGTAGGCACATACGTCGGAACCCGTATCTATTAAAAATTGTACGCCGGTACGTTTATCCGAAATAAATAGGCGGCCTTTACATGTAGAGCAGTCGTCAGCCGCCATTACTGACTGCTTTTGGGGTTTTCCGATTCCGATTCGAAGTTACACGGCTGGTTGCACTTAGTAGCCTTTTTACCGAATTTGTAGTGGTACCAACACGTAGGGTGCACGTCGGATCTCGATTGAGATCGATGGCGGGAAGATGAACGCGATCGCGATCGTCCTGGACGGGTAAGGTCATTGACCTTTCGTGTTAGAATCTCTACTTGTTTCACCAGTTCTGTCATCTGTTTAGTTAAGGTGAGGACATCACTTACTTGGGACGATGCGGCCGCGACCTGACCCTTCGGCACGACGTCGTGGATCTTATCCGCGAGATCAGCGAGAACTTCCAGAGGCGATGATGATTGGGATGCTATAATTGATTGGATGTTGCTCGGTAGCCGGCTGGACCAAATTGTCCGCAAAAACTCGTCGGGTACCTTAGGACCGGCGAGGTGTTGTAGGTGCCTGAGGAACTGCGATGGCTTCCGATCGCCTAATTCCTCATGGGTGAGGAGTTGGTGTACTTTCTTCTCCCTGGATTCCGAGAGCCGCTTAATCAACTCCGTCTTGAGTCGGCCGTATTTATCGTCCGCTGGTGGGCTCACTATGATATCCTCCACCTCGGATGCATATCTTGGATCGAGGTGGCTGACGACGTAGAAAAACTTTGTTGTGTCCGCCGTAATGTTCGATATTGCGAATTGGCCTTCTATTTGCGCGAACCAAATCGCGGGTTTTTCAGGCCAAAATGGCGGAACGCGCACGCCTACACGGAAAATGTCTTTCGAACCCGTTAAATCGGATTTTGTCATGTTCTCTGATTCGCACATCTTTTACGATACGTATTGCACTTGGATATAGTCACTAAGTTTACTGCGTTTGAGTCTAAGTTCACCGCGCACAAAGTAGGTAGCACAAGCACAAGCACGTGTTTAGTCTTCGGGGTCACCAATGTAGTGTTTATTAGTATTTGGAATAAATAAAATACTAGACACTAACTTTAAATTGTCTATATTGAATAAATAATAAAATATACAGTATTAGTAGTGAGATCAACGAAATTATATAAAATTAACGCGAGAGTAAGTTTTTGGATGCGCGCGCGATCGCTAGCCGAGGCGGACTGACGTCACTGACGTGGGCGAGCGAGGGGCGCGAGTGAAGCGCGGGGTGGAGGCGGCGGCCGCGCCGCGTGCCGAACGGCTCCGCGAACTCCCGAAGTGTCCCGAGCATGTTGTCAACGCGGGCGCCAGGGCTCCGCTAGCGGCCGGACGGTGTGTAGGTATAGCTAAGGGCGTGTACATACGTGCGCAGGCATAAGGCCGTGTATAGATGAAATAAAGTTATAAAGTAGTATGTATGGTAAGAATGTGAATGTAATGTATGTAGTATGTAGATTTGTATGTATATGTATTTGTGTATTTGTATGTCTTGGTTTCCATGTAAATGTTTATATTTATTTATGTATGTATATAAACCTACTTAAATATCACAACACTGACTGTTGAACTGAACTCTTGAACTTTCATTCAAAGATAAAGCTTTAATCTGAAATTATAATAATATGTTTATGTTTGTTTATTTATGCGTATAAATGTTTGTTATTATAATGTACCTTAGCTATACCCTACAGCGAAGGACTTTGACTACGTACCCCACTCTTATTTTCTAGCTTTATTTTAATTTTTCGCAACTGATACTACTACTTAGGTATATTTTCTTCTACAGGCTTTGTGACACCAGACCCAAGGCAACAAAGAGACTTTCTTAAGCAGATATGGTTCAGTTTGTACTCCCGGGGCAAAGGAAAAATTGGAAGTTCTGGATTCGAACATGTGTTTGTATCTGAACTAAAGAACGGAGGCGTTTCTGGTAAGAATTCAAAATTCTTTAGATTAGTCAACTGTGCGTCAAGAAACAGTACCCTTAGTATGAGTTTATATAAACGAGAGCGTATTCGGCGCTCTGATTGGTTGGTTTATTCGAGCCGGCCAGTCAGGGCGCCGAGCGCGCTCTAGTTTCGATTACTTTAAACGTAAAGCAAACTTATACTAAGGGTACAGATATCAAAATGCTACCTACTATAACAAATCTATGTAAACCTACCTACAATAACATATTCAATAATAGAATAGAGACCACAATGTTAATTATTGTTATTTTGTTAAATAAATGAATTTAATCTTTATAGGTTTACATAACTGGATTTATTTCTCGAGAGAAGAACTAGCAAACCGTGTTAATTATCTGGGATATTTGAAATATGAATTGCTCAACGATGTAAGTATAAATAAATCTATCTACCGTTACTACAGGCGACTGTGAGCTAAATGAAACACAATACAAAGCAAACAATATTCAGTGATAAATCCACTCAGTTTTCCTGTTTTGCTTTGTACATTAAAAAATGTGTCATGAGCTATTAATACGGCCGTTAATTAATTCATTACAAAGTAATACCGGTTTATATTTTAATTTCCAGAAAGGAGCTGTTATGAAGATCCATTTCAATCAACAAGGTGTGGACAAACCTGTGAACAGCCTGTTTGTTGGAACTTCGCCGGAGTTAGAAATGGCACTGTATACAGTCTGCTTTGTGACACGTGTGGACAACGACTGTAAACTAAAACTGGCAAACAAAGATGTTAACATTATAACATACAATTACCGTTATCGTAGCAAAAATTTGATTGGGAGCGCATATCCTCAAATATAACAAAGTCAATCATTGTAATTATTAAAATATCTAGTTAAGATTATTATTTTATAAACTTTAATCGTAGTGCATAATTATAATACTCAATAATAACTAATTTACTGCTTTAATTTCTCAACTAAATGTTAAACAGGTTTTTTGGAAACTAAAAGCACTTTGTCATACATGCAATTAGAAGCGTCAGCACCATTAATTTGTGACCGCATTATAAATAATTATCTTTATAACATATTTTATGATTTTTATTTTCTTTTAAACCTCCTCCTCATTCGCAATGAATTGAAGAAATGGGTACTTATTTCTAGCGTGCGTCAACTATGTAGTCAAGAGTCAGAAGTGCGACATTTAAAATCTAACTTCAAGATCATTATAGCTTCAGTCAAAGAAACGCTGCGCAACGCATTATTTATTACATTTTAAAACGTTATGAGGATAACGGTTTTAATTACGTTTAACGCAAATCGTTTAAGTTATAAAATATTTTGTAACACATTGGGTGATACGACTAGCAACATCAAATTTGTCAATTTGACATTGACATCTACTGTGCAGGGAGATGTCATGCATGTCAGTCGTAGTAAACTAGATGGTTTGCGTACAAGGTGTTTGTATGATGTTTATTCGAATTATTATGCAATGATTTTAAATTATTAATAAAAACTGACAGTTACCCAATCTATTTATGTGATATTAATGCGTAAAATATTGGATCCTTGTGTATTGATTAAGTTTTAAGTGATACATTTCGTCTAGTGTTACTAAAAATGTCGTCTCTAATGAGTTTACGTAGTAATTTAACAAATGGAATACGTAAATGGAAATGCTGTCTATCACATTTACCAAAAAAATATCCAGAAGACTTATTACGCAGAAGCTTTTCTACGCGTGAATTATTAAAAGAAGCATACTGTCGTACGAAGTTAAAATTCAAATGTAAGTATGCACGTTTATTCAAGTAAATGTGATGCAAATAAATTTATTATTATTCATTAAATTCTTGACCTTTTTAGCCAAGAAGCTACCACAAGACGTGAACCCAAGGGGTGTATTTGCTTGCAATGAACTGGATCTATCTGAAGTAAAAGTATATGGATTTGACTATGATTACACCCTGGCCCATTACAAGCCGTCTCTGGAGCATTTGCTGTATAATCTTGGAAGAGAGGTCCTGTTAGAAAAGTATAATGTATGTATAATTAGTCAAATATAGATTTCTTTGCCTGTAACTTTAATTACAAGTTAGTATATTTATATACACTGAATCACCTAAAATATATTGGCTTAACCATTAATGTTATAAATATGCTTATTGTATCTTATTTACTCTCCTAAACTACATACTTACTGGTTCTAATATTATACCAAACCAAAGGGATTTAACTAGAAATAATGATTATTTTATTGACTTGCCTAAAAAGAATTTTTTTCTTTTAAGATAATGATTTTTTGTATTTCAGTATCCACCAGAAATATTACAATTGGAGTATAAACCCAATTTTGCTGTGAGAGGTTTGCACTACGATATTGAGAAAGGCCTACTTCTGAAGCTGGACTCCTTCTTACAAATACAGTTTGGAGCTGTCTACCGAGGTCTTACTCCTGTGTCTACTGATGAAGTGCTCAAATTGTACAGAAACAGAATCATACCCATAGCTTATGTTGAGGGAGACACTAGGGCTCATAAAGTAAGCAATGTTTATTTATTATAGAAAAAGATATACATCTTATGGTGAATAAGTCTAAACAAGATTTATCATCTCATATCTATAAAGATTAAATAACATGTAGCTTACATAACCACACAACGACATAACTGGCCAGTTATTACATTTTTAAACATTATGTCTATGGGACTAAGGTTGAAAATCCCTTTTGTCTATCATTTACAAACAGTAGTAAACTAGATAGCAGTCAGTAATCACTGGCACTTGTAAGCAATCATTCATTTGTGCTCCCCTTTGCAATGTTGACACAAGGACCATGTGTGACAGCCTATTGATATATTATGTCTCTATTGTATGAACTTGATCTATAAACACCTCATCTGTTTGTGTAAGATCTCCCATTGTCAAGCAAATATGTACATAAATGCAACATTGTTACATGAGCGGTGTTATTATATCATTGCTATAATAATGGGTAGACTTGAGAATTATTACTTGCATTTGAGTGTAGTTTAATGACTATATTTTTATAATAACTATTGTGAGACATATTAAATTAATTAAAAAGCACAGTTTACTCACGTAAATTAACAAAGCCTATTAGTTTCGAGTCAGACAGAGGGACCCTTCATCATGAGCAGCATGTACAGACTACCTATTTTTAGTTAGTTTGATGTCTAGTTGCTAGGTCTATTCTTTTTATTATATTTAAATATTATACAATTCTTTTTTTCAGCCAAACAGAGCCAAGATGGTGCATTTAGCTGATCTATTTTCAGTACCAGAAATGGGCTTACTATGTAATGTAGCTGAATATTTCATAAGAAATCATATTGATTATCATCCAGAAATTCTGTTCTTAGATGTCAAGGTAATATAAAAATGGTATGATTTTAGAATAAATATTAAAGAAGAAATATTTGTAATTTCTATTATTTTTTATTTCTTGTTTATTTAATTCTAGAACTCGGTTCAAAGCTGTCATCCAATCATGCATAAAATAGTTGCTCAGAATGTGGAGGAGTATATAAGGCCGAATGCAGACTTGAGGAAATACTTCCAAATGCTGCAAGATAATGGAAAGAAACTGTTCCTTGTAACAAATAGTCCCTATCACTTTGTGTAAGTTATTTATCTCAATTGATAATTAGATCATTATTATAATGGTATTATTAATTAGTATTAGATGAAGCGCATGCAAGCTGATAAAATGTGAATAACAGTATTGTCATTGTGTTTAATGATTATGTATTTTTCTCAAAATTCCCATTACAGTATGAGAAATATGTTAAAACACTTCAAAAATAATAAATTCTGGTCTATTTGTCCTTTAGGAATGCTGGTATGGAAATGTTGGTGGGCCACGATTGGCGGGAGTACTTTGACGTAGTGATCGTGAATGCGAATAAGCCGAAATTCTTCACGGAGGTGTCGCGCCCTATTCGAGTGTTCGACAAGAACGCCAATACACATATATGGGAAAAAGTCACGTCATTAGAGAAAGGGATTATATATTACGAGGTTTGTCAACAAACATGTTTTTGTAGTAATAATGCGCAAAGCGCAATATAAGTTATCTATCTATTGAGATAGATGTGAAAATAAATTGATAAAATATACAAGAGGAGTAAATAGAGCGATTCATAAAAAGATAAAAATACTGGCGCACACATAAATGTAACGCCTACATATATTTCACCCATAAGTACCTAAATATCAAGTAACAACCTAATCGAACCCGAAATCATTTGTTCGGGAGTAGTTCTTGCGACTATTCAACCAAGGAGACTGTATGTCATTGAAAAGAAAATCAGATTTTGATTAAACCACCTTATAATGTTTCAGGGTACAGTGAAGCAGCTGCAGGACCTTACGGGCTGGTACGGCCACCAGGTGTTGTACTTCGGAGACCATCCCTACAGCGACCTCGCGGACGTCACCTTGGAACACGGCTGGCGAACTGGAGCCATCATAAACGAGTTGACAGTAAGTTTTATCTGTTTACCATAATCTACATATTTCAGCTATTAAACACACCAAGTGTTAAACTATGTATTAATTTAATAATCTTTAACTATTGTATAATATTGATATTAGACCTTTTTGCCTCACTAGAGCCATCTAGTAAGCACCACAACCTTCATTTATGTTTAATGTATTCGTTATTGTTAAATATAATACCTGCAAGCAGGACTAATCGGCGCATGTAATTTTATTATTCGGTTTCGGTTTAATTTGCGTATAAATTCAATTTTATAGCGTAGGTATTGATTTGTAACTGGTGCTAGGCAAAATGAATTTTTATTGCCCACATCTATAATAATTGGAAAGATTTGATTGTTTGTATTGAATAGGCTCCGAAAGTAGTTACTTAACCAATTTTTAAATTTCCTGCACCTTTAGAAAGCTAGCATTTCAAACTATTAGGGGGTAACACAACCTACATGATATTTATACAGGATAGAGAACTACATATTATGTAATCAAGAGAAATCGTTCAGTCTTAAAATTTATAAGGGCAGCCGCTCACACGCTACCGTGTTAATGTGTTACGAATGATTATTTCCAGCATGAAATCAACACATTGAACACCCAGTCGTTCAAGGAGAACGCCAACTGGCTGCAGATGCTGACGCAGCTGATAGAGGACCACCAGGACTACAAGGATGCTGAGGCGCTCGAGGTCGTCAGCCAGTGGATGGCTGAGAGGGATTATCTCAGGTTCGTATTTCATATTTGAATATATTTTGTGTTTCATGCGGTCATTGACTGTGGTAAGTTACCAACAATACATAAATACCAAATTCGCGTTTGCCAAATTACGCATAATCTAGTTCGATATATCGAACTAAGTATGGCTTTGGTGTTAACAATTATAAAAGTGTATAAAACATTGGATGTAATACATATATTTATATCTTACAGACGCTTCCCCTATTTACTATGACTGACTATGGCATTTAATATGTATCTATCATATAATAAAATATTTATTATTCATTGCGTAATCCTGATTTTTTGGTAAAATTAAATCTAATTATAAATGCAATTAATCTAACTATACTTACTGGCTCTGATTGGCTGTAAATAACGCTTGTGTATTTTGTTTACACGCTTCCATTGTAGGAGATGTATTGTCAATTACAGGAATGAAATAAAGGCAGTGTTTAACCCACAATTCGGTAGTGTGTTCCGTACGTACCACAACCCAACGTACTTCTCGAGACGTCTGTTCCGCTTCGCTGACATCTACACCTCCAATATCACCAATCTGATGAACTACTCCCTCACGCATACCTTTTACCCTCGCCGTGGTGTCATGCCACACGAATATGGCTCGTATTTCGTTTAATTAAGTGTATATTCACGTAATCACTTCAACCGTAAGATCATGTATTATTTTAAATAATATTCAGTTTTTTTAGAAATATTTGATAAGGTTACTGCGAATTTTATAATTAATCTGTACCGCTTTAAGATACCTATGTAAGTGCATAGACAAGAATACTTTGAAAGATGAACTTATTGAATCAGTGGTTTAAGACATTTTGTTTGTACATATTTTAGAGAATTTTAAGCAAATTAGTTTATTTATACAATGTAAGACTAATATATCTACACTGTAGATAAACAGCAATGCAAATCATCCAACGGTATTCTAGTCAAAAGTATTTAATAGTATCGTCTTACAATTGATAAGTTTCTTTATTTATTTTCTTACTGTTAACATATCTTTACCGTCAATTTGATCAGATGAAATTTGGTAATATACAATACAGTAGCGAGTAAAATAATGTAAAATAAATTTAAGTTGATATATACAGCGTGCAAACGAAGGGTTTGGGTCTCCTCTAGAGTTAATAAATGCATAAACTCCCCGCCTTTGTGCTACAACTATATATTTTTTTACTTATACAAGGAGTTATTACTATCGACTGCGGGATTTTAACCCGTTCGCGTAGATATACTCTTTCATTACACGCTGTATATATTTCATAAAACATTGAAGTATTGAAAGATAACTTTTAGTATTCTGTAATATGGTATTACGGGTTCATTTACATCTTGATCTGTTTAAAGTTTGTACTTTTCTGTATACTGTGTTTATTGTTTGTTAACTACGATTATATTATGATAGACGCGAAGCATTTGTTGTGCTCGTGGACTGTAATCAAAGGAGGTCAGAGTTCAGTACATTTTATTATCTCTACTAAGAATCTTATTTTTATTAAGCATTTTAAAAGCTATTTATTCACTTGAGTGATTAACGTGATTGCAGTTAAATATAATTATAATATGTAGTATTTTTACAACATATGTTTATGTTAATCAGTTTTCTACAATGGCATTCTAATGTGCTGTATATAACTATACTATGTTATTTAGTTAAATCAATACTTTTTGTGGTTTCGTTTAGACATTTATATTTATGCGTTGAAAACGTTATTGTTGTTCCTTGCCGTTTAGTAGATAATGTTGTGACGTAGTACCTTGTATAACTCACTAACATGCCCCTTGTAATGGTAGTGTTACGAATTGTACCGAAGACTAGTTGGTATCAAAACACTTTGTGCCATTTTAGACAATAAATTCACCGATTGCACTTCTTGTAACCTTATTGTCAATAACAACATCGAGTGTTTTAGAATACAGCTGTATCCATGTATTGTGCTATAGTCGCAGTGTTTTAGAGAAATGTTGCAATAAAAAGATGTTTACATTGAATTGGTTTTATTATTACACACGTTATCAATACTTGTTATAAGTTATTGCGAAATTCGTGTCTAATTACATGCTTATCGTGAGAGCACGACCCACGGATCGCGCTCTGATAACTTGCTCGTTGCTGGCATTATCTTTGTTTTAGTACATAGAGACGTAGCTCGTAATTTTGGGATCTTTTATTTATATCTATCTCTTGAAGTAAATATCCAGAGAGCTAGTTATACACAGATGGTTTTTACATTTAGTTATATAAATATGTATTGAGTATATGCTGAGGTACGTATAGTTTGTTACGTTAGTAGAAGGGGTAGGCGGTGTCGATGAGGAGTACGTTCTCCGACTTCAAGGTCTTGGTTTGTATGGAGAAGTTGACGTTGTTGTAGCGCAGCCTGCAGGGCCGGTCGGGGCGCGCCATGAAGCACAGGGTGTACAGGGACAGCTCCAACTCGGGCGAGGTGCCCACGAACATCGTCACCTCCGGGGCGTCCTTAGTGTCACTCAACACGGAGTGCTGCTTCAGAATCATTCCTTTCTGTAAAATTATATACGATTTCGTGTTTAGTTAATTATACTTGTAAACCAAAGATCTCAAAAATAATTTATGTAAGTTTATTTTTTGATAACAAAACTGAGTTTTGAGTAATAATAAGATATTTTGGCACAATTAACTTAAGTGATCGGGTTTATATTATGTTATAGCTATGCAGCGCAATATTTCAGTGCGTACGTGCGGCACAATCGTGCAATCAAAACTGAGCCTAAACTCACGATAACCTACGGTCCTCGGTAGCAGAGTGGGTTGCAGTGATAGATATTTTTCAGATAAGGTGATTGTGTTATTAAAAAGATTGCTGCTTTGTATAGGTAAAGGATATTCAACTAAAGTAGGTAAAAGTAAAACCAGTTAGTGATTTATGTATACAAGGAAGTATTAACATGTTTATCACACTATAAACTTACCCCAGAGAGATCCAGTTTGTCTATGTAGCCCAAGTAATTGGCTTTGCGATCTTGTTCACGCTTGGCGAAGAACAGCCAACTATGCAGACCTGTAAGCAGGAAAGGTACCTATTAATTCGGTTTTCTAGTTTTAAGTACCTAGGTTAACATCAAGTCGCTTACCCACCTATTGTTTTGTTTTGATGTTTCAGATGTCATAATTTTAAATCAAACATTAGATAGGTAATACCTACTTAGACTTGGCATCTACTTACCTACAGGGGCTACAGGCATATAGCTATTACTAAGATATGTGCCCAAAATGTATTCTAGATGTGTAATCTAGAATTTATTTTAGCGTTAGACCTTGAAAGTTATTTTGGGGCACCGCATGTGCTAATTGATGATGTGTACGAATAAAGGGGCCTCCTGACAATGGCTCTTCCGTCAATGGACAGACAAAGTACATATATACATGGTAGTATACAGATAGACACTTATGTGGTTACGCATACAAGATAATATTGAAAGAAAACATAAATAAAAAATGCCCCAGTAATCCGTGCCGGAAAAAAATAAAGGTCTGAGAACAGCTGAATGTTGAAAAATAAACAAATACACAATAAGGGCTAATCAAAATTAGAATAAGATAAAAATAAGTACCTAATCAAGATAAATCTCAGTATGAAGATTAGGTACCTATGTATATAAGTTATTTGTAGAAATCAAAATTGAACGCGATAAGAGACTGTCCAACAAAAAATAAATACACCCCTCCCATTCCCTAAAATAAATAACTCAGACACTATATTGTAGGTATTCGAACCACAAGACTATCGACGAAGCGCCACCACTTCATGGTAGATATACCACCCACCCGCACGAAGGGCTTCGCTTCAAGCTTCCTTGCGAGAACTGCTAAGGAGAGGAATTCTTTACCGGAATATATGTTTCCTGATGGGTTCAACCTGGGTGTCTTCAAGGCCCGAGTGAATAGATTACTTATGGGGAGACATATTTTGTCGTAGGCCGCATCAACGCTTACCATCAGGTGAGAGAGTGGCCAATCGTCGATCCATCAAAGATAAACAGACTGAAAGACGAAAGCTTTTCACTATAGCAACAAAAAAAATAAATACCTAAAGGTATTTTATTGATAAACGTCACTTACCAAGTACGTCGTTGGACTTAAGCTCGGCCATGAAAATGTTCTCGAAGGCGCAGCTGCACTTGCACAGGCCGGTCCAGTGGCGCGCGTACTTTGTGAACCAGATCTTCTTCAGCAGTTGCACTTGCTCATTGTATTCGTTCATCTGAGTCAGACCTGGAGACGCATAGAGAGGATTTTAGGCGGAGTTTTTAATATATGTCGGTAAAACAAGTAGTAGGTACTTGTTTAAGTATCTAAACATGTAGTCTAGGTACCTACGTGATGATTGCGGGTAAACGGAATACCGTTGGATAATGACTAATTGCGTTGGACTTTAGATGTGACAAATGTAGATAGTGGTAAGGTAAGCAGGTATACACTTTTCATATATTTAAAGTTTTTTATTAATTAATCTAAGATCGAACGAGTAGAAAAGGATTTTCCTGTATCATTGTGCGTTTATAAACATCACGTGGTTATTTACCTAGAAACTATTTAATAGTTCCAGAACAACTACTTATTATTATATTTGACAATACATTAGTTACTAGTTGAATCCTTTCTGTCCAGTAGTGTATAATTTATTGTTTCATTATATTTAGACCAGCACTATCCATCTAATATTCAAATGTATCACACACCGGTGATGTAACACGTTAAAATAAAACAGGTTTGATTACCTTTGCTGACCAAAAAGTTCATTAGACTCCTGACTGGTCCGGTCGCGAGGATTGTGTTTATAAAAGTGACTTGTTCCGTTTCCTCCTGCAACATGACATCACTTTATATTAGTTTACCTTGTCTGCAGCTAGTTCTTTATACTTATGTATGTACAATGAATTGCTCAATTACG
Source organism: Spodoptera frugiperda (assembly GCF_023101765.2). NCBI lineage: Eukaryota > Metazoa > Arthropoda > Insecta > Lepidoptera > Noctuidae > Spodoptera > Spodoptera frugiperda. The sequence continues at coordinate 10,376,794 of NC_064226.1, read as the reverse complement.
TACATAGATACCTTAGTATATGTACAGTCAGGGGCGGATTAAAACATGAGAGCGCCCTAGCAAGCATCTCATAGGTGCCAGTAATTTTTTTGGTGCTACCACCTGTGTACTGAGATTTGGGCACTGACGCCCTTGGCACTTACTTAGCTTGCCCTAGGGATAATACGGATCTGTGTACTTACATTGGGTGTGACAAATTCTGGCCTGATCACGTTTTTGTGGTAGTTGTCGAAGAGGGCAACAAAAGGCCTGATTGTTGGTCCGTTCCACACGTTCTCAGGCACGCTCAGGAGGCTACAAAGATGTTAAGATAGCATTTAGTTATGACATTACTTAATTATTAGGTTGGGACTGATAAGTTGTTGAAGATAGACAAAGCGCTTTAGAATGAATGAAACTGTTGTGTTTTATGTTCCTGTTTTAGTTAATTACTTAGTAACTACAAAGTTTATTTTATTTTAATTTGTAGGTATCTACCTGATCGGTTGCTAAATCATTTAAATACTGAATACTTCCATGAGATCATTAGATAATTACATAGGTACCTATCTTATATAGGTAGATGCTTCCTCTGCTTTACTACGAAATCCCAAAAAAAAATGCACGTACTTAAGTACTTAGGTAGTAGATACATTAATCAGTACGTACCTAGGTATATAAGTACCTGAACAGTGTAACTAAAAAACGGAGTCATTAGACTAACATTACGACTTATAAAGATTAATAGTTACGATGCGCGTGCGCAGTAGTGCGCTTAGGTATTTGTTGTCATAATTCGTTTGAGTATGAAGAATGAGTACCTAAAATCTAGCCTAGTTAACTAACCGATTGACACAATTTTTTTAACAGTAGTTTATTAAAAGTAATACTTACGTAGACGGTGCTTTGTCATCCTTCGACAGAGCGCTGGTCTGGCCTTGCAAATTCACTTGGATGTATGGCAAAGCGTTGTTGATGTCCGCATTGAACATTTCCTCGCTCACCCTGAGGATGTCCTCATCGGTGGTGGAGTCCTGCACCTGACGCAGCAAATCCTCGTAGCTCTTCTTCTTGGCATAGTCGACGACACCGCCTACAACAGTTCCTATCTGCTGAAGAGTGTTGGTAGCAGTGTTTCCTTGTTGACCAGTCACGGAGTTGCTGATCAAATTGGGCAAGATGCTGTTGAAGATCTGGCCCGCGGCTTGTCCGAAGTCGTCGGCCCGACTTGCCGCCAAACAAACCAATAATACCAGCGCGATTTTCATTTTGGATAAGAACTACGTTGTTCCTAGCGCGATCACGGCGCACTAGTGATCTCTGAGCCCGCGGCGAGCAGGCGATACTGCGCGACCTTTGGGTGATGTCATGCACGTATTATAGATATGTGTCGTTGGGATTCATAGCGCGATGGTTTTTGCGTCGACAACGGTGACCGGCCTGAATGTGTAATAAGAGACGAGTGGATTCTGTCTTGGTAAACAGAATTGACCCCACAAGTTTCAAACACCTCAGTTCACATAAAATGTATGATTGTGTACGCTACTTGCTCGCGTTCTGCTCGCCATGTGCGGATACTCGAGACTTGTTTGCCTTCTTAATGATATTGTAAACTTGAATGAATTGTGCAACGCGTTCTGATAGGTACCTTTAATTATTTATTTGTGTGTATGTCGGAAAACCAATCATAAAAAATGACCTAACTTGTGGTTAGAGAATATAAGATACAAAGGTGTATTTTTTACATAGGTACCTACATATTTTTTCCTGGTTATGATGAACGCATCATCAAAACAATGATTTCATTTGAACATTCATCAAGGTGACCAATGCATAAGAAACAAACAACAAGTATCATAGGTTAATTAAAGAAATTAAGTAATTCATGCGTTCAGCTGTTGCATCTAAGTAGAAGAATAAACTTCGTTCGTTCTTCCTTTAAAACTCAGGTTTTCTACAAAGAATAGTTCTTTGTAGAAAACCTGATATAAGTAGGAGAGGCAGAAATGAAATGTACATAGGTTGAACAACCTAAGAAAACCCAATACACGTTATGATTTCTATGTACTTAACGCGTATACCGGTTTTAGTTACGGGACATAAGGACTCCATGCTTACTGAGAGTAAATTGTTCAAGCCAGGAATCTTACCCGAAAACACGCTTAAGATCGCACGACCAATGAAGTAGTAAAATAACTAGAGAAAGATTAGAAAAAAATACAAAATCCTTATACTAAATCCATAATACTATATCGAAGTAGCAGTGCAATGAGCAGATGTAGCATTAAACAATACACATGCACGTAGTCGACTATTAGAGCCGGAATAACAATAACTACAGAACAGTTTTACTCGTAACATCCAAATGACATACGGATGTAGAATCAGGATGCTACAACTGCAGTAGTATTTATATCCCGCCAATAAAAGAAAGTTATCAGAAAAGAGACATTATCAGAAGCGCATCGTTGCGGGCGAGCGCGCGTGCGCAATGCAGGAGTAGCGTGCTGTGCCCGCGCACTGCGGGAAAATCGTATCTTACTCTATGTTTAATGCATTAGGCTCTCGTCCAATCGACTCTTTGAATACTTGTACGGTGCTGTTAAAGAACTGTACATACTACGCTGCGAATGTTTGGAATACTTCGCTTTGGTACATATTAAGTTAATGATCTATGTTCACTTGGGCTAAAGATAATGTAGGTAGGTAATAAGTGCCTATTAATAGCATATTCAATAAGTTTTTAACTTTATAAAGAGGACTTCGAAGGAAACTTCGGTATTTTATACACATTGAAAACGTCATTCGGAACATGTATGCAATTAAGTTTGAAGAACAATTGTTATCATTTCTAAATAATGTTCTTTGGACATTGTGTACTAGTTGGACATTACTAATATATCCAAAAGAATGACGACTTCAATTTACGGTAAATAAAGAAAATTACATACAGAGTCTCGTCATTCGTTCTCTAAACAGAATTTAAATTACATACTAAGTTCAATTAGGCATGCTCTTGTTTCACTCGTAGATACAACGAGTGGTATAGTCTGTGGCGGTTAATCGAGGTAACAACGTAACTGCCCGCCAGATTGTCAATTATTTGCATGTCCGGTAGCTGCGGTTTTCTTATCGCCCACGAGTTTCCAACAATAAACAAAATAACATCACGTTCTTGTTGCTTCAGAGGTCGGCAGAGAAACACATTTGTAGTGGTTTTAGTGTTCTTTACATACACTCATATTATTAACCCGTACGTTTTAAAAAAAGTATTGCTTCGTCAGGCATTTTAGGCTTAAATAATAATGATACTTTAATCGTGTTATTTCAATGAATTCTCCCGCCTTGGGTGAGGAGAGAGTGCCCGACTACGTCTGTATTCTGTTTTGACCAACGACGTTCCGACAATTTGGTACTACTAGAATGTAAATATGTACAATTATAGATTTGTAGAAATACTTATCTTACATTTTTTTCTTATTTATTTCATTTAATTTCGAGAAGTGTTTTGCATTTGAGTTTCTTAGAAATCATAAACATATCGGGAATTCTGTATAATTGTCTCTCTTGTATAAAAACAAGTGTAAGTAGCTAAAGATAAATAATTATACTTTATCAGTTTTGTTTTGGGTAGAAACAGTATCTTGTAGGTAAACAGTACGTACAAAGCAGTTTTAAACTACATATTACATTAATTTGAATAAATAATAATCTAAGTAGATACGTATGGTTAATTGGGTAGGTACTTTCTCTAGTTTTCACTAGAGTGGAGTTCGATTCTTGGTTTCGGTAAAGTATAATTCATTATCTAATAGCATTTTAGTATTTGTTTTCAGCAGTGTTTTTTCCTGTTTGCTGTCCGTCTGTCCGTCCATTGATTGTCGATTCTGCTTTACGTAAGTTGATTTATGTAAGGAATGTCTAAAAAAGTATTGACAGCTCCAAAAAATACCGATTACCTACATATTTGATGCGTTTTCCTTTTTAAAAAGATACATTGCAATTCTTCCGTGTTGGAACAAGGTAAACGAGCATAACAATCACTGTGGGAATATCTATTAGTTATCGACAAGGCTACAAGAAGTTCGCGTGTGCTTCCTAAGCCGAAGTTTCATTTTGATAGTAACACGTTCTTTGGCTAGAGAGTAGTTTCTCGTTTCCTGTTTCACTATAGTCTCAATATTCAAGGCTTATAATTGATGACGATTGAAGCATTTATTTATCCACTAAGTCTTCTTGTTTCTTATGATCTTATTCATTATTTCTGTCTGAAATATGTTTAGTAAAGAACTCACCCGCAATGACAATAAAAAAATAAGAACAAATGGAGCTGTCTGAAAAAGTAATTTAGCTACCAAAATTTGTTTTGCTAGTTGACTTAATTAAGCCGAGATTTGTTAGTGTATAATGTAAACATACTGATGCCGAGTACAGGTTATCGGTGAGGTCACGACTGGCAGAGGTCGCTGACGTAGTGACGTGACCAGTTCGACTGAACGCCTCGCACGATTCGGCCCTGGCGAAATATCGATATCAACCAATCAGAGTGCGCGTACATCACTGTTGGTAATTAGGAGCAGACGCCGGCAGTACGTGGAAGCTAAGTGCTACGGACACAAGTCACACGAGCAACATGAAGTCTGCAGCTTTAATCTTGTTATTTGTCTTCTGTTCTGTCCAATGTAAGTACAATTCGACGTTTACGACTCATATTTGTAGGTAGAAAAGCAATTTTAGACTGAATCAGAAATATGAAAAGAAAATCTACTTATTAAAGGTTTCCTTACTTTTAATGTGGTTATTTATACGACTACAATACTTAAATATAATTCGATATATCGGTTTGTTCAACAACTACGCAGAATGACGATAATTTGGCATATCGGTCTGCGGTTGAATGATGAATCAATTTCCAATCCATTTCTACTTATCACACAACCATATTTCTACATACATATACACATGTTTAAAAGATAAGAAGCTGATTTCAATATGACTTTCTTCATGTTTATATATTTTAATTTCAGGTCGGAAGATATTGCCGATAAACAAAAATGCTAACATCGACTTTATTAATATGGAGAGTGGTTTCGGGCAGCCTACCGCGGCCAGAACGGGCCCAGCAGCCGCGCCGGTAGTGCCTAAACCAGCACCCGCACCGGCACCTGCACCCGCACCCGCACCGGCACCTGCACGCGCACCGGCACCCGCACCTGCACCAGCTCCTGCACCCGCCCCCAAGGCTCCAACCCCAGCTCCTAAGCCAGCAGCTCCCCAATCACCCTCCAAGCCTGCTCAACTTTCCCCTCCGCCCGCTCAGAACAAGCCCGGCTTGGTCATCCCGCCCGGACCAGCCCAACCTACTCCAACTCCTGGCCCCGGTAGTGTTAAAGCACTTATCAACTACTACGACAGCAGAGGCAATGCCAGTCCCATCCGTCCTTACAGCTACAGCCAGGCGGTCAAGCAGGGGTAAACAACAACGTACCTACAAAGTGATAAATCGTGCCATTGTGATGTGAACAACTAATTGTATGGTTTGCAGATTAATGAACTTGTACCGTATGAATGTTATTCTAAAAATACTTGAATACCATGTAAATAGCGACGAACTTCATTGAACAACATTATTTATTGTATATTTTGAAGAATGAATAAAAGTATGTATGTATAGTTAGCAACGTATTATTCCCCGTAGGGATGAATGCACATAAGATATGATCACTATTTTCTCACCAATTATGTATTCTGGAAGATAAAAAGTTCTATAAATAATGGCCTGAAGTGAAACATTTAATAAGTCACCTTGTTTCGCTATTAAATGTATTTCGACCTCATTATAACCTGGGCCCCTACCAATTAGCTGATAGGTGTAAAGCGACAATATTTTTGTAAAATAGTGTAGATTTCTACGAATATGTGCATTGCTAATATGCTATTATTTACTTAATGGCTCAGACATATGCGTTGTTATAGCCTAAATAAATAAAGCTAGTCGGACATGTTCAGAGTTCCAGTCAATTGCGGGTTGAAGTAAGTACGAAAAAATATATCTTATTATAGTCACTTACAAACAGCCTATTGATATACTAGGTGTATTAATTTTGTCACATGTTTGCACCAGCATTCGTCAGAAGAAATTAGTAATACCTACCTATACTTATTGTTTCAGTTTGAGTTAAACTCCTTTCATAAACATAATACCTACTTAATGTTTATTTGTGTATTGTAACTCAATGTTATTATATAGGAAGAGTAACAAACAAACGCCATGCAGTCACACACTGCAAAGAGCCATCTAATTAAACTTCACCTGTTGAATAAGAAGCAAGAGAATAGTTAATCTTGTAGTTAACTACAATTAGAAACGAAGTCAACGGCCGTCACATCAGCCGGATACATCTAGATGCGACATAAAAGGCGCATTAACAAGATATAAACAATCGCTGCAAAGCCTACTCCAGCCAGTGAAAGTGTACGGCAGGCGGCGCGGGCGCGGCGGGCACGGCGGCCGCGGCGGGAGGCGGGCGGCCGCAGCGCCTCCGAGCTATTGTCGCTCATTCATCCACTCCACGCTGCAGCTCTCGTAATCTCACGCTCCTCAAACACAAAGACTCTTTATAATGGCTACAATAGACAAATTCATTTACAGATTCAAATTAGAAGAGACAAGCCGTGAAAACGGTGTTTCGTAATGTTTACGTAACCCTGGTCCTTATGAACTCATCAAACAAAAACCTCTCAAGTTATTATCAATGCACTAGTTAACCTAGACTGTGAGCAAGTTGCTAAACGACCTAGTTTATAAACTTTTACATTACTAACAAAGGCGATTCGCAACCACATTGGTATTTACATAAAAGAAAAACAAGATATAAATATTTCTCCATCTATTCCGGCTCCGCGGGTATCTAAGTTGTTAAATCAATATTTTCTTTCTTTATACTGTTTTTAGGTGAGTATAAACCTCAGTGCAACGTGTACAGAGCTTTCACATAATAATATTTGCACAGTGGTGCGAAAAATATTCACGTATCCGTAGATTCGTATGCAATGGAGTAAATCTATACTTATAATAAATCTGTAGAGAGGTCAATTCTGTACATGAAATATATTTCCAAAATAACTATCAGCGGGTGATTAGTGATCGATACTGACACCAAAAATGCAATCAGAAAAATTTTTGTCTGTCTGTCTGTCTGTCTGTCTGTCTGTCTGTCTGTATGTTCTTTATAGAAACAAAAACCTCTCGACAGATTTCAACGAAACTTGGTACAATTGTTCTTCATACCCCTGGGCAGGTTATAGTATACCTTTCATCACGCTACGATCAATAGGAGCAGAGCAGTGAAGGGAAATGTTGGGAAAACAGGAGAACTTACTCCATTTTTTAAGCTTCCGTCGCGTGTGCAGCCTTAATGGTTAAAGCTACACAGAAATCATGTATGACGGAAATGTTCTCCTTAAAATTGTTAAAAAAAAATTCCACGACAGCAAATGTCTATCTCTTATGGTTGACTCACAATAACACGTATAACTCCCGATAGCTTAGCAGTTGGAGCTTTCTGATTATATTTGTCTACTCTTACGTTTATAACACTCTCATTCATTCATTCATTCATATTATAATAAATCTGTAGAAGGTTCAATTCTGTACATTGAAAATATTGTAAGAATAAATAGCAGGAGGTGTTACTGGATCGATACCAAACCCAAATATGTGATTAAAAATGTTTCCGTCTGTCTGTCTGTCTGTATGTTCAGGCATCACGTGAAAACTAACGGTTCGATTTCGATGAAACTTGGTATAATAAATTATAGAGGGATCTCTTTAATTATTATGGGCCTCGCCATATTTGGGTCCAATAGATATTTACAAGATGTCATTGTCGTAGTTACTCAAAATGAATAAATAAAACTTCCACGCGAAGACCGACATCCGCGCGGACGGAGTCGCAGGCGGAAGCTAGTATTTAAAATAAAATACTAGAACTTGCTTAATACATTTTCGGTTTAAATAAATTTTATGTCGTTAGTTTTTTATGTAGTCCAGATATACAAAAATAAAGTTACCTAAGATGTAATTTGGTAACCAATTTTACCTTACCTTACAACATTTAACTTTTTCTGAAGAATTTCTACACAGATAACGACGAATAGGTACCTACTTACAAAATATATTCCTGTCGAGCTGCCCTGGCCCTATGTAGTTCCTGGCCCTCGTGTGGGGGCAACAAAGACAAAGATCACGGAGCAGGCAGACAGGGCTGCGCAGCTCACGAAATATGTGCCACTTTCACTATCCGCGTGAATCATGCGGTGGTTACGTCGACAGGATGCCTTATAGTTACATGCTCCGGCCGCGACATATTGTGCAACACACTGTCCGCATTTAAAGCTTATAATAACAACAATGAGTCAACGCCCTTGCCAAAATAATTATACGTGGGTATAAAAATGGCCTTATTTGGACTTGATGACATGATATCTGAACACCACAAATTACAGAAAGGATGTTTTTATTAAGAATAATTTCTAACTTTCTAATTTCATAATATTTTAAGAATGTTTGAGATTTGCGAATTCTTGTTCATTTAAGTTAAATTAAATTGTAGCGGAAACTATAACAAGATTATCTAATGTTAAGATTTGAAGAGAAATTTTGATTAATGCTTATGTTTCGTATAAACCAATAAATATATTAATTAATTTACATTGAAATCATAAAATCTTAAAGTAAATTATGAATGCACAATGTCAACGATTGTGATACTTAAGAATCAGATTTATATTGGAACACAGTTTGCATCTTTTAGACCTGTAAAACACTATTCATAAACAAACTAGAAGTACGAATAGAGAAAATTAATTACGACTAGAGATATCATTACCCAAAGTTACGGCACTATAAGATACTACAAGACCTGACGCCGCTAATAACCACTGAATGGAAGTCTCAAGCCGGCTATTATATAGTTATGAAATAAAATAATTTACGTTGCTCTGTTTATTACGCGTTTCCAAGCTTTCTACTGATAAATAGTAATTTAATGTGTATCAACTTTCTTACGTCCGCCATTAGAAGAGCAGGTGTCACGAACAATAAGGCCCGTCGTACTCAGCTACTTATAAATTAGGCATATTACTTGGAACACAATGCTGTAGTTACCCCGCGGGTTCCCATCGCGCTGCCTCGAATATGTTGACAATGACAATACTTAAGCTTGCTTAGAATGCTTAGGGCTGTTCGCTGCCGTGGTTTCATTCTTTAACTTCATTCAATGACCTTTCAATTCTTATTGACATTCATAAGTAGGTTGATTGTGAGTTTCCTTGGATAAAATGAATGAAAAATATACTCATTGTTGAAGATAGTGGCGACTTCGAAAATGTTAGGGGAAAGATGAGAACTAATCTCCATTTTTACCATTTTAACTCTACACTGCATTTTATTTTACAAACTTTTTATGCAAATAAAGCCTCTTGATCTAAGTAATTACACACCCAACCCTGAATGTAGTTGTTCTCTTCAATGTACTCTGTTAACTGATCTGCAAACAATGACAAGAATATACATTTTGTAGCTGCGTCTATCTATTATACTTACAGACAACGGCGAAAGTAACAACACATTTTGTACGTGAAATTGCATTCGAATACAAAATTCGCATAGCAAGACTTCCCATTTTTCGAATAGACAAAATAATTAAAGTATTTAAATGAGTATATGTAAAATGCTGTGTGCAATAAATGTAAACTGTAATACTGTGTGCAATAAACGGTAATGTCTAGGTGTTGCATAAAAACAAAAAACCCGCAATGCAAAAGTTAATGCGCGTAAATTCGGTTATCGTTTTAAGCGGTGTTGCGATAAATTCGGAATTCCCAGCATCCGCGAGACTCGCTTTCGTTGAAGTCCTACTGCCGTTTTACGTTATGAAATAGTGTAAGCCCGCCCTCATTCCACGCGCGTCCGCATCACCGGCCATTGAACAATCGGAACTGCCCGCGCCTGCGCATGCCCCATTCTAATGAACGCTTGACGCATGAGTTACACAACTTCAATATTTTTAAACAAAGGTCAATGGCGTATAATGTTACGTTACGACTAAGTAATTGTCTGTCTAGAATTTGATATTTGATTTATAGTGTTTTTGTGTGTACTACAAATGGCACTCGAAGCATTTCTGTCAACTTTCCTTTTGTGAATGAAACTCGGTTCGGCGATAATAAGACGTTAATTATGTTACATTACGTATTTCGGTGTAAAACCTGTTTAGAGTCGGAGGAGATCTTTATAATTGTGGTCCTGAGGAGTTTTTATATGGTAGCTGAAAGGCAATAAGAAGAAATTAATTTATTTTCATTTTATCTTTCGTAGCTGAGTAATGTGTGTAATTTTGTCACAGAATTCTACTGGCTGCCCGATTTCTTTAATTTAATTTACATATGTGTATGATAAATAATTATAGGTGTTATTTGGTCTCGACCTATTGTCTTGGACGTGGTGTTTAGTTGTACAAGTACATGCTTCCAATTTCCACGTCAAGTTTTCGTTGCATTATGTACGAGTATTTCCGTAGTATTAATTAGAAACTTTTTTACGATCAAAATAAGAAAAAATCTTACATAACTTTCTAAAATGCTTGCTCGTTCAAACATTAGTCGGTATGACTTGAACATTAAAATTCCTTTGTATGCAAGCAAATTCTAGACATCTCTTTTGAAAGCACGTTTATATTGCCCGCTTAAAACATTTCTTCATTACATTTTCGCACAAACTGAAGTGACATTTGCAGAATTAAAACAAACTTTCACTTTTATTTTGTGTGCGGTAACAGGAAGTATTGACACATTTGCAGTACGGTAATACAGATAATGTTTTGTAGGTGAGCCTCTTATGCAAATCGGCAAATCGGAACACTTGGCGTAGAACAGTGACTAATCCAACCCGAATTCAGATCGTGTTCCGTTTACAAGAAAGTTGTGACACGGTATTGTTATGCAAAGCGGATCTGTCCGTACTCTGTGCCTAAGTACAGCCGCAATGTACAGCATGTCACGTGTACCACCGCACATCGAACTCGCAGCTGCACATTCAGACCACTGAGCTCATTCAACATGTTGCCAAACTGGGCAGCCAGCTGATCATGTATTTTCATAGCCTCGCATAATATGCTTTCTAGATCCGAGTTCCTAATAATGTACAATCATCACCTAACAACAGAACCACACATCGACTACATTTTTGCTGAGTTAGCATTTCAAATCCGCAACTTTCTTTGCATCAATTGTTTAGAGAATTTCCAATGATTGTCATGCTGGTTACGTATGCATCAAATCTTTCTAATTAACAGACAAAAAACAATTATCACAGTAATAAGAGTGGAATAGCAAATACGTGTAATAACACGGTGGACGGTAATGGGAGGGACGCAAGTTAACAATTAGCGGAGATCATTCACCTGCAGCGCGCACATGTCGAGATGAAAACAGAAAGTAATACCGGCCGAATTCGTGCACCATACTAAGACAATGGGCAATTTATTCGATTTCACTCTTTCCGTAAATTTCATATTTGTGTGGCGCGCTCAGTGCGGCCACAGCCTCGGTACGTCGAGAGAGCGTGCTCAACTTATCTGCGGACATAGTAATACGTGTATACGATGATAGTCGATAACTATAGAAACTGATCTGACGACTACATTTTTGTACCACACAACATAATTAATAGAAATTGGCATTCTTCCTACATAAGACGAACTTGATACTCTGCCAAATAAAACACTATAAAGAAAAAGGTGCATACATGGATAGCGTAAAAGCCTTATTTTAAAGTTACAAAACATACATCAGTTAAATAATATTAACCTATAATTAAGCATTCCCAGTATACCATGAATGCCATGCTATGTATTGTGGCTGTGTACTTAAAATATTGTCTCAAAAATGAGTATCTTCATTGCACTAGATCATAGCATAAGGACTTTTTCAAAATTCTTGGAAAAAAACAATATATCTTTACCAGTATTTGTATATATAAGGATAATTTGCATATACACACACAATAATAGTGCACTTCAAATTCTATTTGCAAAGCCAAACAAATTATTTAAAATTGTTTTTTTATATAAAATAGAATATACAGTCAAAATAATAAAGAAACTAAATTACTTTTTCCAATCTGTATTTTCACATGGCCATTCAAATAACAAGTAAAAGTTTGTAAATAACAAAATGTTTTCAGTAATAAATACTCAGTGCTACAAAATTGTGTAATCTAAACAATAAAAACAAAACATACAATTCTTAGTAACTCCAATATTCACAAAGTACTTAGTTTCAAACTAATTTTGTAAATTGGTATACCATTTTGAATCATAACGCGTTGAAATCTTTTGTTCGGTGTAACGATTTAGATTTTATTTTATGTTTTATTCGCTTTCTGGTGGATTTTCAATTTATATTTCACGGTTAATAGTTTTTGTTGAGTATTAAAATGATATTACTATAATAGCTTTATTCATAGCTCGAGGAGATAGTAAAGAAACTGACCAAAATAAAGGTATAGTGCGAATGACGGCGACGTTTATTTGGTCGCTTTGTGTGATTGAATCTGTTTGACACGGCTGTATGTATTTATTTTTTGTACAGATATGAATAGTATAATAGATACTATTGATTTCTTAGTCGATATGTATGTAAATGTTTACATTTAATGTATTTTAAGATATGAATTCCTATATGTATGTATTTTATAGTTACCAGGTTCTGACACAGAAACTCATCAACCCTCAATAATCATAAGTACAGATTTCTACCTAATTCATTACTTTATTAGTGGGTAAGGTTAATCCACATCTAAATAAACAATTTAAATAAATTGTTTAATTTACTTAGCATAGACTTCTGTTAAGTTTTATCGATACTAAAAAATACTTTGAAGATTTTCTCATATATCGAAGATAACGGATTAAATAGAAAAAATCTGGTTCTATGTATACTCCGTGCGATCTTAAAAACTCGGGGCAAATCGTCAAAGATTATATTAATTAAGTGCTGCCATTTATGGTGACCATAATTTAGAACATCCTTTTCAATGACTTCATCGCACATCCGACATCGCCAGAAAGGAGCGGTTTCATAACTGAGGCGCAGTCATCACGGCCGCAATGACATCAATGTCGTCATCAAAGGATTTCAAAATCTAAATGGACGTCAGATTGTTCCGATCCGGGATAGTGTGGTCTGCGCAGGCGCGGAACTTTCACGCGTATAAAACGGCTTGTGGTGCGGCCGGCGCGAGCAGTACGAGCACTCGAGCAGGGCACGAGACACGAGCGCGCGCGCACCACACACGCGCCGCGAAAACGAAAGTGAACCCCCCCCAGACTGTGACAGTGATTGTGAACTCTGGAAGTCTGGAACAGTGATTGGTAGCTGCCTGTGTTATCCTGAAACTGTTTCTCCCACCTGGAACTACAATTAGCGCTCACCTGAAAAGGTACAGGATTTTGTGTTTGCTAGTTTGGGACTACGGAATATGTGTTTCAAAATTGTGTGCAAGTGATCAAAACAAAATTGTACATGAGTGGATACATCTACTGGATTCGCTTTCTTCGGTGACATATTTTTCGAAAAATATTTTTCTAACTTTATTATGATTTAATTTCTCAGTTTTTATTTTTTCTTTATAGAGTTTACATAGTAGTGATTATAATACCAACATCGCTATAATTATTTTCCAAAATATTTGAGAGAAAAAGAACATCAATACAAATAATAATAAATAAACACTAGTTCAATTTCTCAAATAAATGAACGCAGTCGTCAGTGCGTAAGCTTTAGTCAGCCGCACATGCTTGCTACGCCGTAACGCCCGCTGCTACGCCGTAACCGGCGCTACGCTTCCAATACGCTAAATAATGCGTATATTTTTTGTTATCTCTGTACAGTATTATTCAGTTGTAGAAAGTTGCATAATTTTTACTTTCACTCGCACTTGTCGAAATAATCTCTTCGCATATCGCGAATATTTGAACACACTTAATTTGCATGTGTTGTGTTCAACGATTTTTCTGTACACAGCTGACGTTTTTTTTAAGTATTTTATTGTTCATTGTATTGTAGTCTTTATTGTGATGGTATTAAGAGCCACCTGGTACGGCGACATGTGGTGAAGCCGGTGTGTGGAAAGTAGGCCATGCGTCACACAGCTCGCATTTTATACTTCTCATACCCGCGGGGTTCCTCTTTACGTTAAGTACTAATATCTAATATGTATGGAATAGTCTTATATGTGTGGAAATGTGGTAATGTGAGATAGAAACTTATTAACTGACTCCTAATTATGGAATAATGAATAATTTCTTTAGTTGGTGAGAAACCAAGACCGACAAAAACTTTCGAAAAATATGATCGTAATATAAATGTATAATTTGAACACATTAAGATTGTGACTGATTACTCGAAATTAAACCTGTGACGGTATTATTCGAGCTAGGTGTAAAGAACACATTTAAATGTTTAAGTATAATAGTAAGAAGAACCAGTTTGATCCTGCTCATCGCATGAGAAAATTGTTATCTTGATGAAAACGTTGTAATGATGTCGGTTACATTAGCCACGGTCACACGGATATGACACAAGTAATGTTAACATTCTCTAGATTTCTTTTTCACGTTGAAGTAGTTAAAGTTATCTAGTAGAGGTAGTTTATGGATGTTTGAGTAGTTCGTCAGTCATTACGACTGAAACTATGCGCAGGCTTATCTGTAAAACAGCGGATGCGACACAAGTCAGCACGGTTATTACTGCAGTTGTTCAGAATGTTGCAAAATTCGTCCACACACAGTAGGACTTCCCATTCCATTGTTTGAATGCATCAAGATTTTGTAAGTGAGTGGTTTGCGTCACGGTACCTTGCCATCTCCTGGGATTGTTGAGTGCTGTATTGTGAAACATACACGTACATGTCGCAAATGTAGTCATTATAGTCGACTAGGAGTCGGACCTTCGTGGACCTTGAATCTAAAATTTCGCATTGTTGTTAAACCAAAATGTAATCATGTAATCTAGGCCATCTTTAGGTTTAACTATACAAAAGTTAATCAAAAACGTCCAACTATTAAATAAATTTTCTCGAAATTGACGGTTAAATTCGTCTCAACTGAATGACAAGTCTAATTTTAGAAAGATTTCGATTTTACGTTCCAATGTCGTAATTTCTAATTTTGTTTTGGAGGTGCTCTTACCTCAACATCACATAATTTCTCTGCTCGCGCGCCATATTGTCACCGCTCCACGTAAAATAAAATGAATGAGACTTTCTATAATGTAATGTGCTAAAATAGTCATTATGTGCAACTTATGTCGCGTCATGTTGCACAACTTTCATAACTTTTTTTATAATATATTCTACATAATTAATACGTAACGATACTTTATTTGTATATTAGAAATTCGTGTTTTTAGGGAAATGGTATTACGTATTATAACTTAATCATTTCATATTGATTTATTAAATAAATACTTTCACTTTCGTTGTAGGATTCGCAGTGAACAGTAAATGTTTGAATGTAAGGGAAACATCGGAGTGAAAGCGTTAATGAGCTTGTCCAGTTTTAATTTCCGACATGACAACTTAAATCTTAAAAGTTGTATTCGAAATGCGATGCGCCATTACGGAATGCACTTATATTTGAAATTAAATATCCATCTGGCACATGTAATTTTTGAATCTCAACTTTCTTTATGTTGAAAGGACCCCAAGGCTGTATACTTATTACGGTGAAACCAAATAAAAAAACTAGTGAAAACTGCACCAGGATATCGGATGTAACTTATATTTATATTAAATGTAAAAACTAAGTCGGACATTTTACGCAGTAGTCTTTACAATGTTACCGATGGAAATATAGATAAACCTTAATTGAATGATGTTTACAATAGCGGGATGCGTGTCGTACAAGTAGTGTGAGACATGGGTTACTAATGTAATGTGTTAAAGTACTTACATGAACGCAGACGCACATCTCGATCAGTGTAGACGCAAGCGCAGGCAGAGGCAACGTGCCGCGAAAGCGAGTCAGTGTGTCAGCAGCAAGGGGCACTCCTCGATGCTCCTCTCAGGCAGCAACACCTGATCACTGTTTGAATAATACCCTTATTAATAACCGCCGCGTAATGTTGACCGCCTTCCGAATCTATTGTTGCGCACCGATTGAATGTTGATTGGCGCGAACATGTTTCGGAGCACGTCATATTCGATACTCTTTTGTTGGTCAAATATAGAACTATGTACAAATAAAAGACTATGATACGTTACTCAAATAAATGCCGCAGTACATTGTTTTGAGAGAACATTTGAAGGGCACTTTTAGGTCAGAAAAGTAGAGCAGCGAGGAAGAGTAGAAGGGTGAACTTATTTCCAAGTTGCATAGGAAGCAGGTTAGCTATCGCAAGGCCGGTTCCGCCGACTCTGTCACCCATAAACTGCTTGTAATTGCGCTTACGCATGGATTGAGAACGGTGAAAAATATTGCACTAAGCTGTACTTACATTGGATTTTTATCTCACTCCGGTGTATTTATGCGCCTTTTACAAAATATATTTATTTGGTAGAGATGTGATATTGAAAAGCTTTAGTTTCAGCGCAAGTTTCGGTTTTACCTATAGTTAATTGTTGGATCATATTATAATTGTGACTCATATGTCTTTCGTAGCAAATAAACAATCGTAATTGCCCATGTTAAACGTAAAAAATTGGTCATAAATTAACAAGTACTTTATTGCAAGTTTATTTGACAACCGTGCCTTGTATTTTTCTGTGTTAGTATCAATAAACCGCCAATTGTTTACCTTTGTTTAAACAAGGTGACGGTACTTCAAAAAGCAACATTGAGTTGCTTTTTGTTAGTATGTAAATAAGTATGCAAAAAGCAACGTTGAGTTGCTTTTTGTAAGTACCTAAAATAATGATTATATTCATTTTCACCTTAGTTACTTTACCTTATCAACTCACTATAATGAAACACGAAAAACTACAAACCATTTTGATGCGTTTCAATGTCGGTGTACGAAAAATGCATCTATTAAAATGTTGGTGTTTGTAGTGTCGTATGTTATGTAGGAGCGATGTTTGCGCGGGAGCAGCCCGGTATTGTTCCAGCGAAGCAACACACATACAAGTGGAACTCTTTTCTTTTGCCTGGGAAATAAGTCAGCGTCGCCTTGTTTGAGCTAACAGGGTCAAATTATCTACACGCCAACCATTTATTTGTTGCCATCATCTGCTACTTTTATTTCAATAGCTATTTAGGTTACCTACCTAGAAACATTAGCAAACTTGCAAATATTCATTATTTTGTTATTAAAAGTGAAATTCTAACTGTGAAGACTATTCAGAACTTAACAAATTGAGCTAGATTAACGTGAAATGGTTCATAACTTCTGTTTTATTGATGCTGCCGCACATTAGCATGAAATAATCGTTCTATCAATCGCTTGTTGCAACATTTCAACAGTCTAGAATTTAAATGGTAGTAATTAAAAGCTATAGGCATTATAAATAGATCGCCAAAAGCCTGATGCTCTAACTAAATATGGCTACGAAATTGCTACTATAACATAAAGCGATCCATTAAAAGCGAGCCACTTAAGAATAATGCCTACTGTTAGTCTATCGTTGTCAAACATGAATGAACGGACTAATCTGATTAATTGGCTGTCGTTAAGTCAAGTGTGTAATAAAGTTAAATTGAATTGTCCAAGATAAACGTTTTTCAAGACAACGATAAAATGATTAGTACACGTCAAACATACACGATAAAGCGAGCTGACGTAATTTTTTTCTTTTTGTCGTCTGATGAGGCTCTCAAGGAATGCGGTTATGCGAACACTGGACAGCTACCAACAGCTTTCCACTGATTGTTTTGATCGATTCGAGTGTCGCCCCGAGGCGCCGATTAAACGCTCGTTACTACAGATACCAGTTTAGATATTCGCATTTAAAAAGCTATTCATTTTAAATTCGCAGGTGTAATTTGACAAGTAACATGGCGGGACATAATTATGTACGCTCCTGATACGATTTCGAAGCAAATTATTTAATTAACTAAAATATTTCGAGGTTTCATAACGACAGCGATATATCATTAGAAAGCGCCTCTATATCTCGTTTGCGGGCTAACAATGTAACGTTTGTAATAAACAAACAGAGTTAAACCAGGCCCGTATGTTTGGTATAACGAGAGTGCAGCGATAGCGCCCCTATGCAGCCCCGCGCGGCCGGCGCCCACGCACCGGGGAAATTCACCAGATTTCACTTTTGTTATGCACTTGTATCTGTGATTAGGCGGGACACTTGAAAGTTTTCCCTTCACGTCTGCAGTGACAGCTCTACTTACCGGTCCACTCAGAATACCCGTTTGATACTCAACGTTTATTTACATTCGGGATAGCAACAGATTCAAAGTACAAAGTTATCGATGTGAACAAACTGGTTAACGAGACCATACCGACATCTTGATCCGATAAATAATCAGATAGTACAATCAATTAAACCGAATGTGTAGAGCAGCCATAAATAGTTTTATTTACATACACCCACAAGGTTTACATAATTAACCAGCAATAAAGTACTATAAATGTATAGCGACTGGGTAAAGTTTTGTAGGTTACGGAAGTGTTACGTTGGATGAGTAAACTTTTTATATTTAATTGGCAAGTGTATAACAATGTTGTAACTATTTTCACTACCTTTTCACCGTCAGCCTGTTACTTACAAAATAGAAATTGCAAACTAGTTCCGCTTTGTTCTTTTAAGTATTTTAATTTTCAAGAAGAAACTGAAAGTATTAATTAAGCTCATGCATGAATATACGCGTGTAGAATGTTTGAATTTTTATGAATTATTTAAACGTTGGATTGGAGAAAGTATATCAAATTATTGTGCTCCAATTATGACGTGAGGTTTGGTGTCACGCCAAATGAGTTTGGTCGGCGCGACGGATGTGGTGGAGAGGCGCCGCGGACGCTACCAGCGCTGGCGCCACCAACAACTCCCGGCGCCCAACATCTCGCATGACAAAAAACTCTAACATGTTCCAAGTGAACGATTCCAAATGTGAAGGACCGCGGACAGCGACACTTACACCGTCAGACAGTCAGACAGTAGTCACGGACACATCAACTCATTTCACGTGTCTTTAATTGAATCGGACATTAATGAAGAGATTACAATCGGATTTAAACTAACATGACAGCTCATAACACGGACTGAGATATGTTTATATGAAGTGTTACTTTTACTATTGATGTAAATAAATATTAGTTTTGGTATACTTTATCCTTATTGATCTGGTAGTTAGTAAAGAACGAGGACATCTTTTAGTTTTTCAGTATAACTTTGATATTTTCATTCCTTGTATCCTCACTCTAGAATTGTATCTGAATAAACCGTTAACATACCCACTTTATTAAATTTGTCTCAACAACGATAGTTTCCTTTTGCACATAAATAAAAAAGTGAAATTCAAAGTGCAATTGCTTTAGTTGAGTCATCATTAATTTTCTAAATCTTACGTATCATCGTTACCAAAACTTATCGCGTCTATTAATCTAATAGCTTAATCTTCCGGTAATTATCTGAATAGAAAGGTACTCAGCTGTATTCGGCTGCACCTAAACAGGTACTGTCAATATTTCTTGTCGAATTACGAGTGTGTCGGAACGAGTTGGCCGGGCGGCGCGCGTAAGGGCTCGCGAGACTGAACTAGTGCATTATTTATTACGGCGGCGATTTCTCGCGGCCGTCTAAAGATTTCACCACTTTCATCTTGTATTTACGAGTAGTTGCAGACCACATCCATCCCACGATCACTCCACATAGTACAGCTTACGTCGCAAACACTGCTTGTAATATCTGTAACGTGCGTATACTCATACATTTAGATTGATGCTGATAGTGCCAATTATGTGTTCAACGAAATCGCTTCAGTAAACGTAGCCTTATCTTGGGAGTCATTTTCTAAAGTACCATTATTTTCTAAGGTGCGATTTTTGCACAAGGGCCGTTATATAGTAATAATACCTCAACACTGTTTTGGAAAATATTAAGAACTATAACATGTACAATACACACGTAACAAGGTTTTCTAGAAGATACGCCACCGTCTTGAGATAATGAACGTAACAAAAGATTATTTTTAGAAAACAAATGTTTTAATTAGCTTTCAGTGAATTGTTCCAGTGCTTTACTTTCACTTTCATGTAGTTCCGCCAGCGCGAGGCTACGTAAGTGTCCCGGCAGGAAGCTATACTAAGTTATTGTCTAGTCTGCTACTTGGTTACATTGTACAAGGACGATTTCACCGCGACACAATGCACGACATAGATAACTCACTTGGGTAATAGAATTATTATTGTCTGTTATGACATCATAAAAGAACAATAGTCGAGCCTCAGAGAATGTGACATATTACGTAGCTTGGTCAAGTCTAGTGTATGTCGCAAATAATACTAACGAGCGCGCTAATCTATCATCGCAGATTGGGTACGTGGGCGACATTGTATGGTATAGACGTCTATAGCAGACTTCTTACAATACATGTGTGTAACATTACATAACATTTTTTTATTTTGATTCAGTCAATGAGCTCAACAGATAGGATACAATAGGTCGATTATAAGATATGGCGACGCTTTCTACTGGGGCGGGCGGGTAAAACGTTTTGAGATGAAAAAGATAAGTTTGTTTATCTTTACATGTTGTACTTAACTGTGCAACAATAATGCATCTATGACGATGTTACATCGTAAAATAAGGCTAAAATACCATGAGCTAACTAGCCAGACAGGAAAATCTATATCGTTTCAAAAACAGATAGGGACATAAAGACTATTTTTTTATAAACAGTTTTCTTTGTAACATAGCATAAAGAGCAAAATAAGGCATCTACATATTTTCTATGTGCTACATCAATTTCTAGTTCCGAAAATGGAAATGTTTAAATAGAATCCTTAACTACTTTTGTAGCGATGAATGTTGGCAATGACAGTGTATTGCTTTCAATGCTAAGTTGGAAGAATGGGGCCACTACCAATATGGCGAAGTGATTTAACGAGGAACCAGACAGGCGTATTGTTAGCAAACGTAATTGAAATAATTATTATCCAATTTCACTTGACGAGAATACTAAGCATAGTCTTGACCCTGTATTGTGAAATATGTATAGGTCAATGTGCATTGTTGTATTAAACATTTATTTTTCTTTGTTTCAGCCGGTCCTAACTTTGGTTACACCTTGATTTATGTCACCAAGATATTTTGGTAAGTGTCTACTTATTTTGTAAACAACATTTTAAAAATTACAACTTCAGTAAATTTCTAATCTTCCAATACATATTTATGAATGAGAAATGTCTAAGAATAGTGTTTACTGCAGAAATAAACATTTCTCTCAAAATATAAATCTTTCGAGTTACGTAACATAATAAATTCGAGTGTGATTTCAATTCGACTGAGATTGCGCAATGGTCGTTATGAAGAGCAGAAAGTGATGCATAGTTTATGTTCGCTCGATCATTTCTCGCCGAAATATATTGACTTTCACCATAAGTAATTACCTATGCAAGCACGAGGTATGAAGTGTACGAGTGTACGAGAGTATCAGAACACTTACGCAACATCTGTAAGCACATTTTGTGTACCGTAACGAGAGTGAAAGTGCATAAGGACATGAGATGACATTTTATTATCTAACGTGCTCATTGTCATTGTGGCACTCCCCAGTTGGTGCTTTCGTAGCATTTTACCCGTAATGATTTTACAAATAGGAAACTAAATCATAACGTAAAGCATCTTTAGGACACATCATCACATGTACAAATGTCTGATATCTCAGAGTTTCCAAAACAAATCTTTAATTTTAGTAGTTGTATCAGCCATTATATTCCGATATAAGTAACTAAATGTGGATATCGTAATAAAGGTACCTTTCTCATAATAATAATTGCTATCCCACGCCTCCAAATGTACTCTGATTATAATCATTAAAATTTCTCAAGCATCATGTGGACAAGTCATGTTATTACAAGATTCTTTAGAGACAGTTTGGGAAACTATTTGACCACGGAATTTCGAGGCAGTGAAAGCAATAGCCCTGGGCATTAGATGATGGGCCAAAAAGCAAATTGGAGCGTTTACTCGTCCAAGCGTATGATCACGCTGCGATAAGTAAGGACGGGGCGGGCGGGCGGCGCGGGCGCCGGCCGGTGTAATAAACAATCTCACGAAGTTACGCAACGTTCGGGAGCGACGCCCTCGTCCTTGGCCTGTAAACGTGCTCGAACTTTCTCTTCCACCGCGCTCCGCACTCCGTGGCGCAGGCGCACCACATAAATCATTCCTTCCCACTGTTTGTTCCGGCTCCGGTCTCCGGCTGCGCGGGAGATCACTCACACCGATAAACCTTTGTGTTCCACTGCGTTCATTATCGTTATTGTTATAATTGTTTGAATTTCTTTTGTTTGAGTATCTACTCGTACGTAGTATTTATGTATAATCTATGTATTTGTTATGTAGATCACCTAGCAAGTTATTAAAAGAAGCGGGTAAACGACTTTTAATCCGTGGAACTTTGATCTGAGTTAAAGCTCAAAGTCATTTCTATTTTTAGGTTTTACAGAAACCTGAATGTCTTGTTTAATATTTATAAGCTAGAGGAAGTTAATGTAACCGGTAGATAATTGTAGATATTTCCATAATTCAGTGGAGACGCTACGGGTTTACGTGCGCAGCATGTATTAGCATAGATAAAACAGTGCCGTGTTGATAACAACCGCTACCGACTTGTATTGCTCACTGGGTCACCCATATGTTTCAGATTGACATTTACATTTAACATGGTCCAACATCAATCTCATTAACATACCGCTTTAAGCTGGATAGTTTAGCGTTAGAAATAGAAGCTATACTGAGTCCATTTGATGGTCTAACTAAATAAAATCTAATTAAATTATATCATAATAATCGGACCCTCAAAACACACGTTACTGCATTCATTTGTATTTCAAATCAATTATGTTCATTAGAACTTAAATATGTACCCAATCGTTTAGAATGTCCATACAATAATCAAAGAAAGTTAAACATTAATCTATAGTTATTTAATGTCGGCAATAATAATATAATTATACCAAAATATAATATTGAAAATTACTGTCATTATCAACAGATAATTTTTTTTTTATTCTTGTAACGATTGTCCATAAATTCATTACTTAACTGTGTACTTCGTTAAGTGGTATTTAAAAATGGCTCTTAATCGTGTAATTTGTAAAAGAAAGTAGAAATTATAAAGGCGTTGTCGAGGTAATTTATCCCTTCATCCAATTTAAATTAACATACAGAAAATGGTCTAACGTTAATAGATTTCACTGAGCACACGAGCGCAGCGGTTATGCGATAGCGGGTATCAGCTGTCGAGAAAAGTCTAGGAGTGAGTGCAACTCGTTTCTCTCAGGTTCCGGTTTCACTGCAACCAAAATATTGGGAGGAAATCCCTTGTACACCTCGTAAATATATCTACACCACAACTAGTTTTCGACAACTTACTTTCCTTTTCAAAGCATCTTCGGTCCAACAAGTTTGTTTAATTTATTACGTTGACGTTTTGAGAGCAGCACCACGCCGTAGGAAGTGAAGTAGGTTTGTTGATGTTTTAACTAACTGACAATAGTTTAATTGCCTTTCATAAAAATCATTAATCACAGATCGATGATAGACGTGGATCGTTTACATTGTGCGGCTTGCAGCAAGCTGGCGGACGCCGATATACTTTTTTAACAACCAGCTTCAGGTTTATGCAAATAAGGCAATTTTCTCAGAAAACCGGGTCAATTTCTTCGAGATACGGAAGCTGTACTACCGGCTTTACATAGAATAATATCGTCACTTGATTGCGTTTGTAAATGCATCTTGACATAGGTAAACAAGTTTAGATTATTCTAATAATTTTACTACATAATTAACACGATATGTTGTACGGTTAGTGTTAGCATCTCTATTTGCTGAAACTGCTTCATACAAGCATCTTGAGTGGGTCAGTGGGTTTTATAAACCATTCGCTACACCTATATAGTTATTACGTTTATACTTCACATTATAGTTAGATTAAAGTAGATGTTTGGCGTTAACTGTAAAGGAAACATCAGTGTTTCTCTTCGGGAGGCAGTTATAAAGTCTATACACCGAAATATCATCGTATTTTAGTGTTGACGACAAACACACAAATATTTGATACAGAAACACACAATCCGTACAAATTACTAGCAATTAAACAATTAATAAGTTAACTTAGAGACATTCAAACTTTATACTATTAACTCCGCCCTGAAAACTAATTCTCAATGCCCCGATACGGTGCCGGTATTACAAAATATTCATAAACTTTTACCAGGCCGTCTGTTACATTTTGTGACAACTTTCGATTGTGTAACACTGATCCAGGTCGCGACGCATTTTTACAAAGTCGAATGTAACTAATGTGAATATAATGGTGACATTGTGTAGCATTGGGTACATACATTAAGACTTATATAACTTTCAAGCATTGTATATAATGCGTTAAGTATTACCTGTCTTGAGGGTTGGTATAATAAACTGTTTTTTTGCAAAAATTGCAATTTTCAGTAGGTGCATTTTTAGTAGCCACAGGGAGATATCCCTAATATTTAGCTTTTCGTATAAATACAGTCCGAGCTTATTGGAGCTTTCAGTGAGCAGTCACGTGGTCTAATAATTACATCTAACATGTAATTTTAATCACAAATTATCTATAGAAATAGCGGATATATCATAAATAAATAAAGCATATCTTCATGTGTATGAACAATTAAAAGCACCTAGTAATTAGTCGATATAAATCACGATCTCAATTGCTTCCCATTTAATCTTGGGCTTGTGTATCAGTTAAATCAATGAATTATTCAATTTAATAATAGACTTACAAATACTTTCTGTTACCGCACTGATAAAATAATCGTTACGTAACCATGAAAGACCGGCTAATTGTATCGCAGCACCGCGGCCCGAGAGCCCGACCGGCACTAATGCACCCCACAGATCTACACAATCGCACGCCGCTAACGAAAGTTACCGGATTTTGTACACCTCCAATGCCAAGTGCGGCGAAGAAAGCGAGCCCAGCTTCTCCGACGAAACATCTTAAATACTACCATCTCGCTCTTAGGACCCCCACAGTAAGAAATGAAGAAAGAGACAACGTGTGCTTAAAAGAGAAAGTGGGCCACGTTACGTTTCTCGGTACCATTAACACGGGCATTGAACGTAAACGCCAACGGATAGCATCTTGGAGGTGCTCTGCTCGATTTGGAAATGGTTGCTATTGCCATGGGGTTTGAGTGGTATTTCGCTTGAATTCATTGGGTAAGTTCCAAGGTACAAGGTTCGAGCGGATGGCCATTGATACTGGCTGTGGCTGGGAATACGGAGACGCTGAATTCGGAGAGCAACGAACTGCGGGCTCCGGTGAAAGTGTTGCGTGGCGTAACCTTGAGCCCACGCTGCTCTTTAGCGAATCACCTAATCAATACGTCACCGCGATATGTGTTCGATACGCAAGTGTTCAGTTACGCTTGTTATCAGTCATGAGCACAGGTGATACTTGAGAGGCTTTTCTTTTTATTGTTTATTGGTCACACGAAACCAATTATTCATTAGTGATGAAAAAACTGTGACCCTCTGTTTAATTGTTTGTACGCACATTAGCCATATTCTTGTATAGATATTTGATACATTCTACTAAGATGTACTTATTCTATTAATATCTTCGAGCTGTGTATAGTGTGTAGCCACCTTCCACATACGGCTATACATTCAAAAGTTATAAAAGTTCACAACCATACAAAAGGACTCAGAATCCAGTGACCAATTTGTAAGAAAGTCTACTTTCAAATCAAATACTTGTGGTGTATCGACGTGATCGTGAATGTGTATCGACCATATTTTCCTACGTGCTGTGGAAACTTTATAACACAATTGAGGTATCGAGGCAAAAATTTTGCGTGAACAGGTCATACGCACACTTCAATCCTTTGTGAATTCCAATGGTTTTGTTTGGGATTATATTTTGCATTTGAAAAACAAAAATGTTTTTAGTCTTATATAAATTATGGCAACCCTATTTATTTCATAGCAGCTACCTCGTTAAGTTACTAACATGGTAGTATAATTACTTACATACATACTTTTACTTACTAATACAATTGGGTGTAAGTTGCTGTATTTCAATTGTATCGAGTAATTGATACAAGTTCCAATAAAGGTATGTTCTTACTTATGTAATGTGAATTTCTAACAATGATCAGCTTCATGCAAAGTTCCCATGCGAGTGGTCGTTGACCCTGCAAGTGAAAATCACAATGAACATAAAATATAGATACCTAACAATAAAAATGACTCGCAAAGTTTTTCATTAGAAATGAAAGCTACTAAAACAATTCAATAGCTTGTTTTACGTACGTTCGCAGATTAATTCAAGTCTCGTATCATTGAAGCTGCGCCGGCGCACGCGCCTCACAGCAAATCATGCCTTTTCTTGGAAACGCTTCAATAGACGTAGATTATTTCTCGTTTTTACGATTTGCAGCCGGAGAAAATCATTTTAGTGTGTATTACGGAATGCGTTTTAATTTACTATTTTGTAATTCTTGAATAGTAATGGCACTTGATAGAAGCTAACAATGGCCAACTAATCTCAGTACAAACACACGCTCGCTTTCTAACCGCAATGTATGCTAATATAATAATGGAGAAGAAAAGTTAATCTTCTGAGCGATTCCCATTCATTAGTTTAAAAAACTTTCAGCTCGTTACCAACCAATTAAAAGTCGCGTCACTTGCGCCCACGTGTCGTTAATCAGAGCCGAAAGTGACTAGCAAACGTTATCATGGTAATTGTACTTGCTGCTTGTTTCAAAATGAAGTAATTAATGAGAGAGCACTCTGTATAGGCTGTAACAACATGAAGTCAACACTCACAGCTGGCCGTCTTTGTTTCTCATTTACTATGATAAATGATGTTTTAAAATGGGTAGCTGTTAGCTGTAGGTCTCTTCGAGGATTCAATTAAAGAACCAAACGCAATAGTGTGGAAATTTACGAGAACAAATTCAACGCAGTTACAAGTCAATTACAATATTTATGTAGAAAGATATGACTAGTAAAACAGCTTCTTTTAAAGAAATGTTCAACCTAGTTAATTTTAGAGGGGATTAAAAAAAAGTAAAAATTCATACACAGTCGTTTGAGTCAAATTATGGCCAGTTAACCGAGTTTCATATTTCAGACTACGATTGTTCCACCCCAATTAAAGCAAACTTTTATATTAAACTATGAATTATGCGTCTCGAGCCGATGAAAGTAACACAACACAATTAGGAATATGAGACTGAAGTTTACAACACATTTCATTTTATTATGGTTCCTAGGTAAATAGAGGTATGGGTAGGTAAAGTTATTTTAACACAGCAGCGGGCAGAAGCCTGGTCACTCTTAAATCACAAATATCATATTTACTGGGATTAAAGATATGAAACCCGCAAGATCTTTTTAAATTTTTTGGAGATCAATCCGTAAGCATTGATGATGAGATTGAAAAGATTGGGCGGCATTGGTTAGTGATCAGAAGAGATCTCGAGGGATCCTAATTTCGTGTAATTTCGCGATTGCATTTTTTACTTTTACCACGTATTCCTAGGAATACGACATATGACTAGTCATATAATAATGGAATGCAAGTCTATTTTCAGTCAAGGCTTAGTCCTAAGTATCATTGGCACTCGATCAATCAGGCAGTCTGAGCATAGCTGAAAGGGACAATATGATGAAATGTACCGGTGTTGCGTGTGGAAACATTTTGTTGAATACTATATAACCCTAATTAAGAACCCTAAATCGTTTTATCTATTAATGTTTTTTTTTTTTTGTAAATTACTTAGTTAGCAGTCAACATAGTGAAAGGGTCAGCAAAGATAGATGATCAGCAATTATTTACGTAGCCAACAAATGTAACGTGTGGCCTAAATCGAGCAAATGTTTGTCAAAGGGAAGCCCTTCATGTTCGGCTGTTCGCTGGTCCATCAATATCACTTTCACTTTTCCCACAGGCCGTAGAGGCCGTAGACCGGTCGAGTATACATATAATACTGCATCTCCCGGTATATCGTTTACACGAAACTTAACAATGGGTTTGTTTCCGAAATTTTAACCACTTTATATTCCATTTTGGTACAAAATCAAAAACGTTGCTCAATTTATTGTCAGTCCAGCCAATATTTTGAATAAATAAAGTTTAAAGTTAGGTAGATAACTATACTGTAGGTAAACTAACTGTAAGGTAAAAATGTTGGCTGGATCTTTTCTGCTAACGTTCAGTTAATTAGTTTGTATATTTGTAGGGATATAACAATAATCGATGTAACGTCCAACTATCATCACTGATTTACTATCTGTTTGGATCAGCACGCTGCTGGAGACAATAGAAAGATGAGGTGTAAAGATATTATGATAAGGATAAGAAGAGCGTGCGGCCGCCACTCCGGGCCGTGTAATTGCTTTACGTGACTTGGCAGCTTTCTCGAGCAGCGCACGCGCACACCATCTAGACCTCTTCAACAACGTGTCACACGTGCATCTCATATATCCGGAAATATTAGAAAATATTACACACGTTAATATATTTAATGTTCTCTGAACAAACCCTCAAATATTGGTGTAACGATATTCATTCCAATAATTTCAGGTTTGATACGCGATTCATCAATAGCTTTCTTAAGCCGGCACCTTATTGTATATTGCACGTTTGACATCACTTACCCACTATCATAATTAACTGTACGCACACGCGAACCTATTAACTAAACATTTAGTGATTTGCAATAAAAAAAAAGTAATTGCCGCGAAAACACTAAATCTCCAGTATAGCGATTACTTTGACTTGCAGATCAGCTCTAGGCAGAAAAGGAAAGTACCATGTAAAGTTGCGAATCACGATACTTTTTGTCGATCATCGTGTGAAATCTGCTCATGACTTTTTATGTATATTTAATACGTGGGCTAACAGACTGAGCACCGAGAGAGATGGAGACACAGCTGGCGACAATGTGCACCGCCAACTGCGTCTGCGTCGCCTCACCGTCACGCTTTGTTACCGACGTTTTCTCATCAATCGATTGGTTCGCATATTCCGTAATTAGCACTAGGTAATCTTACTAATTACCTATCACATACATGGAAAATTATTAATTTTCATTCATTAGCAAATAGTAAGTGAGCAAATATTATTGACTTGACTAAATTCCACTGGTCGAACAAGATATTAGAACCACTTTCTCAGAATAGAACAGAACCTCGAGCGCGGACGTTGATTAATGCGTGTTAAATTGGATAGGAAAGCCCTAGTTGTCTAGGCGTGCTGATGTATATTTTGACAGAGCAATTAAGTAACATCAAGACATTCAAGAGATGCGTGTTTATAATAACTTACCCTCCGGCGTAGAGATTCATAAATAGGATTTTTCCTTCTACGGTGGTTGAAATTGTCTTATGATAATTTGTTTTTTTATTATAATACCTTTATAACGCAGTTACAACAGTTTCTTTAAGCAACACTTCGGTTACAGTCTTTACAAAATTATGACTAAAATAGAATAGTATGTATCTCTTTGTGATGTAAAAACCGCAGTAGGGCAAATTTTTGCGGTAGGCAAGTGTGGTGGGAAGATACTATCAAATTGATTGTGGAGCGTGTAGCTACAATCTGGCGGAACAGGCGCCGCGCCGGCCGCTGCTCTGATGTACTTAATTGAACAAACCACCTGCAACAGCTATTATTACAGTATAACCACAGATTAGGTACAGAAAATAGAAAATGCCCGAGGGCCGCTTTCTTACCAGTAACTAGCCTAGTTATAGGTGGGCGCAGCTGCGACTAATGTGTATCACTCGTCTTCTAAACGACTATTTATAACCATTGATAAATACATATATAGTTACGTTTCATTTACTTAGTACCTGTCTGATAGCAAGTATTTCAAATATAATTACATGGTTAAAAAGATATTCATATGTATAATTATTTTATTTTATGTATCTTCAGTATTGAATCACACTAAAAATCTATGACAAGTACGCCATTTAACCGTAATAACAGTAGTAATAGATGCACTCGGTGTGTAATTTATTTATTCAGTAAACATCAGAAAAGTAATTTTGACATTTCTCATTGGAACATAACATCGCTTGACTGCCGGGACGTATAAATAATCTACAAATGAGAGAAATTAATGTAGGTCTATTTGAAAGTCAATATTTTAGCAAGAAATAGAATTCTTATTTTTGATACACATAAATAGTATTCTGATTTCTTGTATAATGTATCATCAAACAGCTTCAAGCACTATATTCTGAGATCGACAGATGAGATTTTCTGTGCTTTCTCTAACTGGCTGCGAGCGCGCGAGTGACTGTGTGACTAGTGACTAGGGTGAAATCGCAGGCAGCGCCCGCGCAGCTGCCGGACAGTGACAGGCGAGCGCGTGAAACTTTCAGTGATTTCATGACATTTCTATACATTTTCAATTAGAATTACTATGAAAATCAAGTAATAATTTCTTTGAGATCTTTAATAAATTTGGGTGCAACTTGGGTTAGCTCGACCATTGAAATCTTATTAGTCAGTTACGTAAAACCAAGACTTGAAGTAAAGCTGAAGTGTCAGTATGTACAAACATACACGACCTTGTGCCGTAATAAGGTGAAGGCCGCGCGTGGTTTCCTCTCGGCGCAGCGGGAGCGGCGCGCGGCGCACGCGTCCGAGTGAAAGATGCAGCCGGTGCAGTTCCGGCGCGGACGACGCTGCACTCGGTCACTGGGTCAGCCCCACTCGGCGGCGCCGCGCCGCTGGTGGGTGCGCGCGCGGTGCCGTACTGCGCGCGCTCACAGTGCTCGTTGCCATGGCTGGTGTGGCTGCACGCTAGCCCCATGCCCAGCGCCGCCCGCGCCTCCGCCGCGCCCTCGGCTAGTGCTCCTCTCAAAGTCTTCTGTTGGTTGCAGGCCGCTGACTGACTGCACTGTGACCATGAAGAGGACCAGGTTGCTACTGGTGGCCGCTGTGCTCTTGTTACGGGTGAGTCTGCTTTCTTAATTATTCCAACAGTGAAAATAAGATAAGTGAGCAAAGTCAGTTATTTTAACATTAATAAAAATTCACTATCTCTCACACTATTGCAATACATTTGTGTGAGTGTTTAAACAACAACGCTTTTAGAAACTGATGATATTATTCATGGTCAATTAACTAGTTAATTAATACTAATTCTAGTTAACAGAATAATTTTAAGAAAGTTAGAATTACTTTAGTGCACGCTTTCCTATTTTCTCATTCATTTATTTTCATACAAACATAGAACCACTAATCGTAAATCAAGCTTTTAAACACCGTGCTGTTTGGTGGAACAGTGTTATTCATTGTGACAAAATTGTGCCGATTTACCGACAACCGTTACAAATAATGTAATCATAGCAGATTATTCAATATTTCATACGCCATTGGGATAGATGCATATTATTATGACATAGTAACACATAACTCCTAATTGAAATAATAACAGTTAGCTGCATGCTGCATGGTGCCGGCAATCATCGGCCGCGTGCTGGCTCCGCTAGTCCCGCTAGGTGTATCAGAGCAGCTAACAGTCTGGCCTGATCCAGGGACTAAGTGGCTTATCCATCGCCAATCACTAATCAAACACTAATGATAGAATGAGTAGAATCCATCTAACGCGTCCAGTTCTCGAGAAACAAAGATACGGTAATATTCGGTCGCGTCGCGTGATGTCCCGCATCACAAAGTAATGTCTACTAACATAATTTAAAGAATAACGTAAATAAGCGATGGTACATGAAGCGTGTCTCTCCACTCATGTAGTGGGTAGTGCAAATGTGCAACTGTGCAACCACGTAAGTGTGGAAGGCACGCGGTGCTCTGTCGAACGCTTCTACATTATTCAGCTTTTTCCGCTCGCGTTCTCGCCAACTAGGCTAATGATTCCGTTAGCACATCCACAAAACAGTGGACCATTGGAAACTAACTGCGTATGCTGATACGTGTATTAAGTGCGTACCGGAGAAGCGAATTTAAATGTAGTTAATTGTTAAGCTTCACTTACTTCATTATCATACGCGTTTCATCTAGACATTCCGACATACATATTATGTACGAAAGTTTCCGCGTTAGACTTGTGATGCGTTAATTGTATTGGCGGCAGATGCCTTACATAATGCCAATTTCAGTTCCATTCAATAAAAGTTTAAAGGCCTCCAACAATGGAGCAGTCGTTGACCGTCGCCGTAAGTCGTAGCATCTTTTTCTACGAGCACTTTCACTGATATTTCGCATCTTTGTAAGGAAATGACGTAATCCGCCTGTGCAAGTGATTCCGTTTTTGGCCATGACGAAGATCTCGCTAAATGTTTGAGAACAATCGAGAGTTATGAAGCCCGCAAATATGTTGTAACAATTACATTATTGACGGCATTAATCGTAATTCGATTAGTTAATAAGCAGCTTATATTAATCAATGCCTAATATAAAAAGGAAAGCTCGTGTTGAGCAGGTTTCCATATTGAGCTTAGTGTCATTTATAATCAATTTCATAATAATTCATATAAGGCTTATAAAATATGATAATTTATTAAATATTTTAGTTAGTCACATAATCGAACATAAGAAATAATCTAATGAATTTCTGATTTTATCATATCATGCATATTTTGTTAACAAAATTGTCACTCTAGGCCTAATTTGTTTGATTCGGTCCTGATTTATCTAGCCTGGGTGTTTGTACTCTCTACTGTATTTATACAGGACCAACTTGAATATGGATATATTGTAAACAGTGATTAGGCAATTCGAAATTCAAAGTTAAACATAATTACTCCACCCATTTTTAAAAGTTGACTGGAGAAATTAGTTTTCGTAAATATCTATCGAGTATCGCGTTGGTCTCGCTAATCCATGTTAGAAAGCAATTGTAAAGAATGTGTAAACTAACGAACGCTTTCGATTGTCGGCCGGATTCATAGGCTACACTGTCATTCATTGTCTATTCAAATCAAACCGCTAAGTTTATACTCTACTTAGGTCCATTAATTTAGGTTTGAGACTCAACTTGAATATTTCACCTTTTTTTTTTTTTTTTTTTTTTACATTACATTTAATGGATTTATTGTGTAATAGTGATTAGGCAATTCGAAATTCAATGTTAAAACATAATTTCTCCACACATTTTTAAAAGTTGACTGGAGAAATTCGTTTTCGTATATAACTATCGAGTATCGCGTTGGTCTCGCTAATCCATGTTAGAAAGCAATTGTAAAGAATGTGTAAACTAACGAACGCTTTCGATTGTCGGCCGGATTCATAGGCTACACTGTCATTCATTGTCTATTCAAATCAAACCGCTAAGTTTATACTCTACTTAGGTCCATTAATTTAGGTTTGAGACTACTAGAAAAGCCTTAATAAAATCGATCGAATAATTTCACTTATTTACGATCACACCGATATTGTAAGCGATCAATATCTCATTCGATAAAGTTTATATACGTCCTTATTTTTTTAGGTGCTTTTCATAAAAGTTTATAGTGACAAACATTAAATAATTCCCTTCAGGCCCAAACCTATAGCCTATAGGTTAACGGGTCCCATTAATTTTCTTTAACTGGTGTCCACACTTTCTCGATGTAAGCGAAAGTGTTCACGAGGATTTGTGGCTCTGCGTTCGAAGTTCAAGCGCATGACATTTACCATGGTTAGTTAACAGCACGCCCGCTGCCTGCGCCAACCAGCATCAGATATTCCACTTATCATATTATCTTGATAGGCAGCCACGTGTTCCCTTAAAAAGAAGTCTAAAAGAAGAATAACTTATTGCTAATTTTTGTTTTCTTGGAGGAAAGGCTGACTGTTAACAAGTCATGTTGTGTCACAAAACAACTGAAAGCTTTCAAATGTTTACTGAAAACTATACCATGAAATATGCCCACATTTTTCTAGCTCTCAAATGAGTTTGGCTACTTGTGATCTTTGATAGAAATAGATAAGCGTTCGTGTTCATTGGATTCATTCAGATACTTCGAGAACAGTGTCTATTACTGGCGTTCTGCACATTTATCACATAAAGTCGAGCTGACCAAACTCCGTTAAAAGAACTGTAAGTGTTAGAAACAGCCTCGGAGTACCGGTGAGCTGAGTAACTGACTAACGCAAACATTATTTTGGTTGTAATGTTATTTGACCAGGCAGACTTGTTACTATGTCCGTAGCATTGACGGATAAATCAACGAATTTCATATTCTGTTACTTCTTTGCTTCATAGCATTTTTGTGGTACGTACTGGTGACAGTTATAAGTTGTTTAACATTGTGAAACTGAGTCGGACAGGTTGTGTCGTCTGATCGTGATCGTCAGATAGTGCACGCACTGAGCAGTGAGCGCTGAGCACACTTCCCACGGACTGGCACGATACAAATATTGTACTAGAAACAATACGAGCCGCGCAGGGAGAGCTGTGGGAGACAACTTGTACAATTTATTTCGTTCACATATCTCGTACTTACATCGCACATTTGTCACAATAATCTCATTGTAAAGTTCTCGATATGTTTGCGTTACGAATTCGATAGTTATTCGTGCTTGGCATTCAGGTTCAGCTCAGCTAACCATTTTGTATTAGATTTTATTTTTAAGCTAATGCGGTTAGTAGGATATACCGTTGACATCCTTAATATATGACTTTATAATATTTATTTCACTAGGCAGTAAATGAAAAAAAAACAAATATTTTTCCAATTCCTAGTTTTCTTATCTTTTTTCATAAATTAATTTTCATTCTATCGTAGTCCCAACCTACCATTACTTAAATAAAATTGTTGATATATAGGATAAGTTGCGACTGGTTAATTGTTTTTGCTAATTATAATTACTTGTCATTCAAGACAAGACAAGAATACTTCTAACTCTACTTCTAACAAATCCAACCAGGCATGAGACAGCTGCTAGCGCAGCTTCTATGCAAATTCCGCAAATATTTATGTATATAGCAGAAACATAAATACACTCCGCCCCAGCAGGTAGCTGTCGCGTGGTTAAACAGAAACACAAACAAAAATCCGGTTCTACTCAATTCTCGTTCATTTAAACAACTTTCTTCTGACTCGTACTAATTTTTGTACTAAGGTATGTAGATACAACTGTTTACGAGCTTCAGAAACTCATGTTATATAACACGGCGCACTCTTCAACACTTTTATTGCGATGTTTTTCGAATTTCATTTTGATAAAAGCTTCGTTTAATTTTATGTCAATAAGATTTTAATGAGGTACATTTTGCTTTCTTTATCTTTAATAGGCTTGACCCTAATAGTTAAGTGGGACACAAACGTAAATACCTACGTAAATTGTTTGGTAACGACTTCACACTTTTTGAATCGGATACGTTTTCTTTCACTCTGTCAATAAAGTTATTCCAACTTTTGTAAAGCACGAGAAACCTGTTCTACACAGTAAAAACACTTCATAATTTTTATTACAAAGCTATTAAAAATTATAGCAATGTACTCGAAGTACGTATATTATTTTTATATGAAGACCAGATAGTGATCGCAGTAACACCCTTACAAGTTGACTGTGTTAAAATATAAACCGTAATCCTGAATATAAAAAAATAAAAGAAAATTTATTCAACTGCAGACTATTTATAGTTTCAGTCCGGTCAGGAAAAACGAGTTCTCATTTTAGCATAAGCCCCAGAAACTCAGTAAAATGATAATAATAATATGTATTTAAGAACTCATTTCAATCAATCAAGAGTTGAGAAATCTTTTTACAATCTTGCTGCATTTTGCGTGTGTAAAAGTATTAAAATAACCAAGGGGGAACAAATTCGTATATTTCGGGTGGAAGCGGATGTACGGGGCGGTGGATACTTTCACCTGCGTCCGCGCACGGCACCTGTCGTCTCTCGCTCTGGTGACGCGCGAGCATGCGCCAGTAATCGTCTTTATCCCAACCTACCAATTATAATACCTGCACTAATTAACAAACACACTTTAACACTGTGTGCTACGCAAGTTACCAAATTGCCATTCGTAATCTAATATTAATTTTATTTAAATATACACTGCTAAATCATCAAGAAAATGAAATAAATTGTCCCTGTGAGAAGTGTCCCATTAGAATCCAATAATGACTTTCCCAAGTTTTCACTTATACAAAAAACTAGTGGACATGTATCATCTCGTGTCGATGCGTCAGTCTATTTACGAGTATAAAACGCTCCCAAATGGAAACTGCCAAAGAAAGCTCTATATAGTTGTCAAAGTTGCGCATGTTTATAGGTCCGGTGTTTTCTTCCGCAACTCACAATCTCGATCAGTGGGTAATTTCTAACCGGTTTAGAAAACGCGAGCGTCGTCGCTACGCACCGGGCGCGCGACGCTCCCGCCGACAACCTGCTACTTGCTATTCTTACATACTAACACCTTAGGTATACCAAACTGCCTCATCAGCTCTCACGCCATAATTTTCTAGTCTAACATGAACATCCAAATACAGAGCAATCCCGTCTATCAACCTGAACACACATACTGGTACATGCTGCATTGCTCGGATCTAGATCTACCTACATCTTTGTCAAAGTTAAACTTTTAAGACAATCGATAAATTAGTTGAAAGACTAATTTTGTTAAGCACTACTCTAATATGTATAAAAAGTATGTTCAAATTACACATTAAAGTTAATTGATGTTTAACGTACAAGTACCTCTCAAAACATCTGCTAGTAATTATAAAATATACCTAAGTATCGTGAAAGCATTCGTGTAATTCATCTTAGCAATATGATCGTACTGATTAATATTATAATTGCTCGTGCGAGCTATCCATCAGTGTAGAAAGTCGGAAAGAACGTAGCGCGCGCTGCTCGCGCTCGCAAGATGAGGCGAGGGCGCTCTGCGCACGCGCTCTCGTGGCTCGGAGTATCTAGAGTGAGACGCCTCTCAGGAATGTTCTAAGACGGTTATTATATTATGTGCAGTCGCAAACACTGTAGCAATGTGTCCACTACCTAGTGCACGGTTAAATTCATCGTAGTTATTATCTTTCCCGTGTATTAATGGCACAAAATTAACTAAGAGTTATTTCCATAGTATTGAAAGCTACATTTATTTTATACGACTATCCCTAAAATGTTAACGACATAAGAACTAATGTACGGCTTTCTTTTTCCAGGAAGCAACATGCGAACCTCCGGTGGACTCGGCTTCATTGCCTTTGGAACATCGAACAGGGGCCGGGTACGGGCCGCCGCTACCACCCTCGCATACAGACGACCCATGGCCCTTGGCGACACCGGATAGTCCTAAAATAAAGCATCTACAAGTTCAGTGTGAGAAAACACGCATGCGTGTCAATATAGAATTTGACCGTCCATTTTACGGTATGATATTCTCTAAAGGATTCTACAGTGACCCACATTGTATGCATTTGAAGCCAGGAACTGGTCATCTCAGCGCCACCTTTGAAATATTCCTCAACAGCTGTGGAATGAGCAGTTCTGCAAATCACAATGTAGCAACATATGGAAGTCCTACTCCTAGCGGTTCCTACGTGGAGAACACTATCATTGTCCAGTACGACCCTTACGTCCAAGAAGTATGGGATCAAGCAAGAAAATTACGATGCACGTGGTACGACTTTTACGAAAAGGCAGTTACGTTCAGACCTTTTCAAGTGGACATGCTACACGCAGTCACGGCGAACTTTCTCGGAGACAACCTGCAATGCTGGATGCAGATACAGGTTGGAAAGGGACCTTGGGCTTCAGAAGTGTCAGGCATAGTGAAAATAGGTCAGACTATGACAATGGTGCTAGCAATCAAAGATGATGAAAACAAGTTTGACATGTTAGTGCGAAACTGTGTGGCACATGATGGCAAGAGAGCACCAATCCAGCTTGTCGATCAGTACGGTTGTGTAGTAAGACCTAAGATTATGAGCAAATTCCAAAAGATAAAGAATTTCGGTCCTTCAGCTTCAGTGGTATCCTTCGCATATTTCCAAGCATTTAAATTCCCCGATTCAATGAATGTACACTTCCAATGTGTAATCCAAGTGTGCAGATACAACTGTCCTGAACCTAAGTGCGGTGGTCTCGGTGCTGATTATGGAGTTCCTTTGTTAGGTGGAAATACCCTGGGTGCTGAAGAATATGGTGTACCCAACTCTCCCCACGCGGAATATGGTCCTCCACCGCCAGCCCCTCATGGAGAATATGGCGTGCCACCTGCGTTCCCCGACCCGCGACATCCCGCCGATGCTACAGGATCCTTCTCAGAAAAACGCGATGACGCTGTTCCGCCTCCACAAGCACAAGTGTCATCAACACCAAATGCACCTAGTCCGTCATCACCAGCCCCCGCCCGAGATGAAGATGAAGTGAACCTACCTCCCCCGCCTCCTCCAGGCCGTCGTGGTGTGTACAACACAGTTAAAAGGAAAGATGATGCTCACGTGAATCTAGCAACATTAGGAGGAAGGCCGCGTTCCGTCGAGGACCTACCAGAGAGGCTAGTCGGAGTGAGGCGGAGACGAGAGACATCCACGCCAACAAGAATATACAAGCGTGACGCACAAGAAATGACTGACGTCAATACTAGTCGAACGATCCAGGTGGTGGCACCTGGAGACGTGAACTTCGCATTAAACAATGCCGCGGCGAACGAGACCGTCGTCATTCAGTCTCCGGCGAGTGATCCGGAGACAATATGCATGTCGGTGCCGTCGTTCGTGGCGGGACTGGTGATGTTGCTGCTAGTGCTCGTGGTGGCCTCGCTTGTGGCCGCCTTCCTCTTCGTGCGCGTGCGCGCGCTCGACAGGAAAGGTGCGCACGGAGCGGCCGCCTACTACGAGACGGATTACGTGAAGCACACTAATTAGCGGTAGAAGCGGTGCGAATGTGACGCGAGGACGATTCACAAACTTTACTCGGATCCAAAGAGCGTGCGCGCTTCGGCCCCGGTCGGACGGCGCGCGGGCGCTGTCGCGGTCGCGATCGAAGCTCGGTGACTGTGTCAGATATTTATTTAGTTTGTAATGAGCGTGATGTATATGTACGACTGTTTTTGTAAATTATTTTATTCGTGTGAAAAGCACCCTGTATCATCGCCTTGTAGTCGATACGTCTGTTGTAATTTTGTAAAGAGTCGTAAGTAAGGTTTTAATGTTAAGTTAAATATTAATTAAACATACCAATCAAAAGTGTTTTGTGTGACATATTTTTAATGAACCTCTATGTTACGTTACTACCTACCCAACCTATTTTGAACATAAGAGCCTATAAGTAGGTACGTATGTAGGTATTATTCATAGACAAATACGACAATTGTGGGTACAAGTTACTAGGTATAGTTACAAGAAAAAAGCTATTTTAATAAAGTTTTTATTTTAATAACCAATGGCTTAACTGTCAACAATACATAAATAAAAATTGTCAATAGCAAACAAATTCTCTTCTATCAAGTAAAGTTAGAGGCATATAAAGATATAAGTACAGCGTGCGAATATTTAAATCTATCATCAGCGAGCTCGGCCACTACTATACTAACTTACTCTTTACATAGTCTTATCTCCAAGGAGGTATCTTCTTCAGACCACCAGGCCTCGCTTGTCGGTCGGGGCGAAACAAGGTCATGCACGAAGGGTGGTCCTCCCTCTTAGGACTGTTAGTACTGCTACACAGCAACCTTAACCTCATATCATTGCTTTCTCCTATAATATCTATTAAATCCTGCCAACAAATACAAATCATTAGTATACTCAAATATAATATTAGTAAATGACTACGGACTTAGCATATAGGTAGTACTAGTACACATAATGGGGATGTAGCAAAATTTGTCTTGTCTTTTTTCTGCATTAAAAATATTTTAGTTACTCTTTACAAAATATGTATATAGCTCTAGCTATGACAATATGATTGGGTTTGACACCTTACATCCTGGAACAAGGGAAGATCCTCTGCGACAGTTCGTTCTGGCCGCTTCAGTCGACAGACATCAATTCGCGGCAGAGACGGCTTGGCAGTGGCACACTCAGGGCTGGTCGGCGCGAGAGTGGGCCTACTGGGGCTGAAGGAGCCTTGTTTGCGTGGGCCTGGATTGGGATCTGGGTTGTGTGAACTTAAATTGCGCGGATTAGAGCGGCTTGAGATTTCGCAGCGAATGACAGGGCTGTGAACAACAGGGCTGCGAACATGGGGGCTGCGTGGCGAGCAGACGGCCGGTGCGCGGCTCCGCGAGTTTGTACCTCGCGGCAGCGGGCTCCGGGGCGTGTTCGGAGCCCTATACTGACACCCTCTGCTCACGCTTGGTGACGATGGCTTTGTTTGAGTGCTCTTATTCTTCATCACGTGACGTGGCACGATAAATCGAAACTACACATAAAAAAATAAAAGTAAAATTAAATAAAAGTATAATTTTAGTTAGTAGCGATTGAAAGTTGAAGAGTGGCGTACATAATGGTCGCGAGACTGCGACGGTGCCGAGGGCGGCGATGGCTGCGCGGGCTGCGCGCGGTACGTGTGGCACAGCCTGGGCACGCGCCGGGTCGGTGAGGGCTGGGCCTCGGCCTGGGATCTGCGATGTCTCCTACGGTTGCGTGGCCGCTCCAGCTTCTTCTCTTCACAATTGTGCGATTGAGTCTAAACGTTGCACAATATACAAAAATATATTAGGTAATCTTTCAGCAAAAATACGATTATTTAACAAAAAACTAAAGGGGTATGTGTGTACAACTGTACAGCCTAAATGGTCAAACAATGTGGATAAATAATTAACCTGTGCGCATTCGTGAGGAGTCTGTGGCACTGATAGCAGCGGCGACAGGGGGCGACGACGGCTGGGCATGTGCAGCCTGGCACACCGCGCTCTCGATGCAGTTGGCAGCGTTGAGCAGAAGCCGGCAGA
Organism: Spodoptera frugiperda; assembly: GCF_023101765.2. Taxonomy (NCBI): domain Eukaryota; kingdom Metazoa; phylum Arthropoda; class Insecta; order Lepidoptera; family Noctuidae; genus Spodoptera; species Spodoptera frugiperda. The sequence continues at coordinate 10,335,705 of NC_064226.1, read as the reverse complement.
GCTCGCACTCCGGCGCGGATGATGCTGTCCGTTACATCATAAAACCCATTTACTTACAATAAACCTACAATACGGCTTCAAACAATCAACTAACCTCAATCAAATTACCGAGGATCATCCGATTTTTCTCGGAATAAATTGTTAGGTAAGGTACGTTGCCTAATCAATCTAGGTAATAGGTATCAATAGGACCAGATAATAATATACCTATGTAATGATGAATTTACACATGTATCTAGTTAGATGACTACTAGTCAAAGGACTTTCAACGAAATTTCAAAAACGATTTCAAAGAATTTTGTATAAAATTTCATACAATGACGTTTTAGCGTCAAATGTCCATTTCTCAAAAACGCTAATAATTTTAGAAATTAGACCTAGGTAGGTACCTCTAAATCAGTTAATGAAAGTAGGTATTATAATTTTGGAATGTTTTATTATATGGAAAATCCGAAATATTATAATTTTGACTACCCAGTTGTAAATACATAAATAGATGCGTGCACTTCTACAAAATTGTCAGTACGGTGTGTTATTATGAAGCTTGTGTATGACAAACGACAGTAGCGATAATGTGGGATGTCGGAGCTGGAGCAAGGCTCGTACATCGGAGGCAGCACCTGGGTCGAGGTGAGAGCAGCCGGGCGCTGCGGGCTCGGTGGGCGACGGCGGCGCGGGCTCGGGCGCCGGCACGCGCTCGTGGTCCCCGCCCGCGGTGCTACCGTGCACGTGGAGCTTTATATTGTTGCGGACCAGGTGCGGCTTGATCTCCTCAAACCACACGTCACATAACTGAAACCACAACGAACGTTTATCTTAAAATATTTTCTACTACTTATATTTTTTAGTTTGGTATTGTTACGCTAGAACTATAGCTATGACTTAAGAAATAGGTAGGTATTATTGTCTACTGTTTTATTGAAAAACGCATAATCTAGATGCTTATGAAATAGGTAATATTGTAAATGTCAGTTTGTATAAATGTATGGATGTCTGATATGCTTTTTTGATGCTGTTTCACACAAAAACTACTGAAAGGAAATTAAACAGAGATAGATTACAGTCTCGAATAATTTGGATTAGAACGAATGATTTGACACACATAGCATTTAGAGACTCCTTTAGATTTACACCTTGTATTCGTCTAGAAATATATTGCTATAAGTTTTTCGTTAGGCACTTACACTAACTAAAGCGTTCTCCAAATCGTAGCGCACACTTTTGGGTATTTTATTTTTGCTCCTGCTTCGTAACGGTTCCGGGTCTGTGTGGACAGTGCATGCGACGGAGTCACCGGACGCCTTGGCGACGGAACCACGAGCGAGTGGTCCGTCTTCGCTGGCGACCACTTTACGTATCCGTGGCAGTGACATTGTTACGCGCGCAGCGTAGTCCTCACCATTGAAATATCAGAACGAAGTGAGTAATGCACCAATATCTACACTAATCCAAACCTTTGCTTAAAAATCATTAAAAATAAGATTATATAAAATAAATGTCAAAACCTGCACTTTCAACTGTTCTGTCAACCACCTACATTTTATTACATATTAAAAATAGACTAGGAGCATACCTCCATCGACAAGAAAAAGGTAAAACATTAATTTTATACTTTTTTGATAAGTTAGATAAGTGGGTACACAATAAAGTGGGTGGGAAATACAATGTCACACCTACCGCAATTTTTAAATTACCTAACTCTGGAAAATCTTGTTTGAGTCATATCAATTAATTCCTGCTTTGATCGATATTTAAAAAGACAATGAATAAATCAACATGGAAATGTATACTGAGCGCTGGATCGTCGAAAGTTTTTGACTTCGGCTTGAAGATGCTGGAGATAAATATTTTCAGAAACGTGGAGCCGGACACTGCGATCAATGAAGTATTGTTCTATGGAGCCGGGGACGAGAAGCAGGTGAAGAAAGTAGCGCAGAACAATCTTTTTTGTATTCGGTTCATCATTGTAAACGCCAGTGAGACAGTAGACGTCTGCGTGCCCAATCTCAGCAGCGAGACCCTCGCCAAGTGTCTGGTGTCAGTCCATCAAAACAATAAAGTGAAAATCAGAATTGCGATACACAACAGCGACGATGACGACTTGGAGAACCTGCAGTTGTTTGCCGAGAATGGTGTGGAAGTGAAGGTGCTGAGCCCGGAGGTGCGGCTGGAGCACGAGTTCGTGCTGGTGGACGCGCGCGCGGCGGGCGAGGCGGTGGCGGCGCTGGGCGCGCTCGACCTGGAGCCCGACTGCCTCGCCAGCGACGCCACGCTGCTCACCTCCGAGCCCAGCGTGCTCGCCGCGCTGCATCGGGAGTTCGAACGAGTCTGGAACTCCGACTCCGATATGACACGTGTGCACTGCGACTAATGATAACCATGATACATTAAATTTTCTCATGTGTTTATTGGTTTTAGAGTGTGCGCAGTTAGTTTAAGAGTTGATTATTCTGATTTTATTTAATGATTAATTTAATATATTGTAATTGTCGGTGATAGAAATAAAAGGTAGCAAGTTAACAAAAAATATTTTTAATTTCATCGCTTGATGAGACAATAATAATTGCTTCTTTACATTATTAGACATTAATATTATAGTAAGAACTATAAAACGTTTGTACTCCAGTGCCGTTATTATTCTAAGGATCGATAGTACATAAATATATAAAACTTCTATTGTGACATTTATAAATGAAAGGTGACAACAGTATCACAGTTTACTTTGTAGTCATATCATATTATATGGACAACTAATGGAAACATTTCATAATATTCATTTTGTTCTTAATTTTAATAGTAATTTTCATGTCTTTTTATTACAAGTACTATATTATTATATCCGTAATAAAGTCATATGTAAATTATAAAAAATATCTTGATTGCTAGTAACATTGAAACAATAATCAACGACATTTACTGGAGGAATCAAATACGCAAGGTCGCATGTACTTGTGAATATAACGGTAATAACAAGTCGGAAACAAGTATTTACAAACTATCAATAGTAACATTTCCTAAAGAAATCGGATTTAAAAGAAATCTTTGGGAAGACCATTATTTTATGTTATCATACAACTTGGTATCTACTTGCAACATGTAACGACTCACACTTGACACAATTCCATATACACACAAATAATAATACATTCACGTAAGATCGACATAATTTCAATGCATTCAGCCCGTTCTCAGGCGATTCTACAAAATAATACAATATTTTAGATCATTTTTCTTAAATATAAATGTAGTAAAATATATTTTACAGAATTAAAAAAAGTAAAATGCTATCAAGCTAAATTGTAAAAGCTAGTCACACTAAGTATTCTTATGACAATCATACCATAGATGATAAACTTTATCTGAGAACATTAATACTAGAATTAACTATGCTGTCTATGTTCACCGAGTTAAACTAATTTGTCACATACTCAACATCAGACAATATACTTTGGATATTTAAGTACTCAATTAAGTATCTACTAAACCTATACACACATGTCTATTATATTAAAATTCGATGGACCCAACAAATCATTCCAGTCATGAAAGATAAGAATTTTCCCAGCTTTAATTCAGGCAACCAATGTATAATTAGTATCTCAGCATACAACAGTGGTACATACGCCGGCGCCGTCCTAGAGCCTTGCCGCAGTAACAGTAACCAGCAGTGAGACACGCAGCCGAGCAGCGAGCCCCGCACGTCCCGCGCGCGACCCGGCACTCGCCTAGTCACTCGCGAGGGACAGCTCGTGTCATACGTCCACCTCGATGTCGCTGTTCGCGTCCTGCGACGCCGGCGACTGCGGCGACTGCTCCTGCTCGTCCAAGTCTTGCATGTCGTCGATGTCGTGCATCTCATGCATGTCCTGCATCTCGTGCATATCATGCATATCGTGCATATCGTGCATCTCCTGCATGTCATTCATATCGTGCATATCAGTCGGGGAGGCGAGTGTGTACTCATGCGGCGAACTCAGTTCCTCCTCCCCTGAGCCTGCAAACTCTTCGTCCATCATTATAGTGGCTGGTAGTGACGGAGACACTTCTTGTAACTGACTTGTGTACACTGTAATAACAATAGTAATGTGAGTTATTTTGTACACATACCTTGACATAGTGAGATTATTAGCTGACAAATAATAATTGTGTCCAATGAGGAAATAGTTCATTTAACATAAATAATAACAATTTTAGCGGCTAAATTATGCTTTCAAATGAAGTTATTATAGATTACCTTTGATATTGGAAGATTTGAAGTCAGCAGAATAATTGAGTGATTCCTCCATAGCTTCCATGGTGAGAGTGTCAGTATCTAGGCTGTCCAGAGAACCGGAACATGATGGTGAAGTCTCAGGATTTGTATTGAGTGTAAGCTGTATATTGTCTAACTGAGGTATATGTGGCCGTACCTGAAACACATTTATGTAGTTATATACAATGATTAAAGAAGTAAGACAACAACTTAGTATTTGTGGGTTAATGTAATAAATGTTTAAAATTATTTGAAGGTTATCACAATTCAATATTACCTTCATCCCATCAGGTCTGTGAGGATTCCTACATCCTTTACACTTGCACTCTGTGCATGGCTTACTCTCAACATAACACGGACACCGCTGCCCACAACATGTTAGTTTGCCCGGAGTGGCTGTGGCATTACCACATCTACAACCTTTTCTCTTACTGCTAGCTGAACTACGAGACCTGTTTGAGGGTTTCTTAAAACCTAATTGGCTTGACTGAAACAATAAAATATAATTATTAATTCACTCACTCACTGCATAATGTGTATGTAAAAAGCATTTCTAGAAAGTTTAGTAAATAAGAGTAGAAATTATTAAATAAACTTACTTTACTTTCCCGACTCGACCCTGATTCATGTGCATCTAAGTCATCAACATTCTTTCTCTTAATAGTAATTTTATTTCCAGAGCCTGCGTACATAACTGAGTACAATGGAGACCCATTCGATGTTGATCTAGAGTTTGGTGAACCTTTGGATGATCGGCTTTCCGAGTTGTGTGAACTTGATGCAGCATGGGTTTGTGTGCCTGCTGAGTTGGTGTACACGCATGGCAGGATGCTGTACGCCGACTTAGACAGACCCGCTGTGCTCTTGTAGTCATCAGAAAAACCAGCACCTTCTTGTATTAAGTCAATTAACCCTGAACTGGCAACAGTGCCACCGTTAACTCCTGCAGCAATTTCATCCTCGTCCAGCAACGTCTTGTACACGTCCGTACCCATGAAATACTCGCACAATTTCTTGTAACACTGCAGGAGTATGCGTAATTGCAAGTTCTCACCATAACTTTCATAATCTTTACACCAACTACAAGAAGGTTTTAGCTTTTTACGTCCACCTTTACATTTTTTGCAAACATGATGTTGGCAACTGGCGCTTGTTGGCGTATAAGGTTCTTTTAATAAGTTTCCACACACTGTACAAGATAAAGATTGTCGTAAATAAGGAACTAAACGAAATAAATCAGTCCACGACGACTTATCTGCTGCGTCAGCTAAGATTATTAATCGACACGTAGAAACATATAAACTAGTGGCATTCATTGTTATTACAGAAAATGTAACAAGGAGAACATTTACTGATTTATAAATTAATTTGTTTACACCAAAGTGCTACACAACCAAAAAGCCGCAAATGTCTCGTCAAAACTGTCATTGTCAAATGTCAAACTAATATTTCACTAATAGAGTAGCCCGTTTAAAGCACATTGAGTTACTTTAGTCGATTTGTATATTCGTTTTAATCCTTACTAGTTTTAATTCTCATCATGAAAAATGTGTTAGATCGTTTATTCTTCTTTCACTTCGTAATGGATGGGATTTATAGTTATAGAGATAGCTCGGATGCTGAAGAATGAAATAGTTTGTTTTTAGTTTGTTTAACTTCCTTACTCAATTAGACGAAGCCGCGGATAGCAAACATTCGCATTATTACTTACCATTAATAGTTATAATATTTTATGTATTATTTTACTGTTTTGTTTCTATTACAAAAAATAGGAATACTACACCTGTCTGGAAAACAATTTAAATCTTAAAAGACCAGTTTTCAAACTATAAAAAATATGATTCAAAGTAAGCAAAGGTATGCACAAAAATACTGCCCTAATAAATAGTACACATTTAAATAGAAAAGTCCTAATTACTTTTTTTACTTAATTTACAAATTACAGCAAATTAAGTAAGTACTTGTGGTGGTTTTGACCTAAACACCATTAATAGTTCCAATCAATTAGTACCTAGTTAAACAAATTATATTTAACGGCCTCCTTACTTCCATTTACCTGCTATTAAAAACTAGAGACGAAAAAATTTAATATGCAGTTAAATAGCTAAGTAGATACTTAAAGGGTTCGACACACGGTCTGGTTATGTAATGTAGCATGGAGTCGAGATTGTGCCTAGTTTAAGTATGGTATTAACAAGCATGCCTACCCTCAGTTTACAATATTACATGGGACTCATAAGTGTAATATTAACTAAAAAGTGAATGTTGCAATAAATCACAATGTACACTCTTCATCACTCTAATGATCTAATTGTTCAATTATTAAAAATATACTTGGCATTAGGTATTTTATGACCCTTTAAAAATATACCTAGGTTGTTATTTCTGTGCAAAGAAATTCTGATATTTCGTGGTTTGTATTTAGTAGGTATTCATCTAACTAGGCAGGTAGATAAACAAGTCATCTTAGGTATAGAAACTTCCAACCAACCTATCTAGAATTAGGCTATACGAGAAATATCTCGTATTTGTCAGGTCATCTGTCCATCTTGTGGGTGGATATCCGGCAATATGGAACTATTATCGTCTGTGGCCTAGTACCAACCCAAAGTCGTTGGGGGAGGCCTGGCCTATAATCAGCAGAAGATGTCTTGTGACTGACATGGTGATGATGACGACGATAGCCTAATTTCCTACATCTTATAGGTGGGCTGATCTCTGAATAACACATTTGTAATCAAACCTGTACTGGACCAGCAAAAGTTAACTGTGCTTTCATTATATGTAAATTTATTTTTCTTCGTTTATCGAATGTCGACTCTCAAATACTGCATGAGATTTTGAAGTCGATTTTATTTGTATTATGAATTTCCAAATTCTTGATGGCAATAAACGGTGTAAGTAGTGTGTATCTGGTAGGTATTTATTATCAACTTATGAGATAGAGTTGTAGAGACTGTAGTGAACATTTTCTTAGTAGGCAGGCTTGCTTAATTTGCTTACCCCTTCTGAAAATTACTGTTTTTCTTACTGAGTCAGATAACTCGCCTCCCGATAAAGTTACTGACTAAAGACGTTTTATATATGAGCGAGATAAGCTTGCATTCTTTTGCTAATTAACAGCGACCGTTTCACAAGATGCGAATAAGTGACACGACGACCAAACCGTCCGTCTCTATTATCCAATTGAAATCACTTAACAGTCAGCTTCTTGCCGAGCGAGGAGACTCCAACTGAACAAATGTTATGTTGACCTCGGCCAACTAAACAGTCTGCATCTACAGATAACCGTGTGTCATGTATTCGTCACAAGTAAATTAATTAACACATTTTTTGAATCCATTTAAATGTTTTGCCACTTATCTAATGAGCTCGTTATAAATTCATTACGAGACTCCTTATCACCAATTATTGGACTTCATATTAAAACAAAGACGTCCATTTACTTGACAAACATAGAAACTATTACAGAATAAACATAATCGACGAACCAATCGTAGCATTCAGATACGAGCGGTATCGCATTGTGGTAGCGACCTATCTGGGCCGAGCGATCGCGGCCCGCGCCTTCATTGTCTCACAGCAGTGGTGAAACTAGATACAGGGTGCTTGGGCGCAGAAGGACGTGCTGATAACAGATTACAGCGTCACCAGTATCAGTTGATCCTCCGCCGCGGCAGGAGCTCCTCACGGCCTGCCTGCTGTTGGCGACATCGCGACATCTGACCGACTGTGCATGCGACTACACTAATTGAATCAATTCAACGAATGTCTTCCGTCGCTGATTGCAGCTCCCTAGTGCCCTCTCCGAGTTATATTAGTGCACCGCGAGATTCGACTCTATCCGCAGTGTTAGTGTTGTGAATAAGTGCTGGTGATGTGATACTTCCACAGGGGAACACTTCGACCTGGATATATTGTGAATATCTACTACAATCACAATGGACAGGTAATTTGTTACAATTCTTATGTCACTCCAGACTATGCAAATTCTTAACATGATGCTAAATACTCAGAATCTTCTAAATCCGGGTCCATCATTTGGTACTCACATACATAGGCTTATTAATGTTGTAGGTAGATTAGATATTATTGAAATAATGTCATGTTTATCAAGATAATCCAGTGGAAAAGGATATTTCTGGAAGGAAGGACTTATGTCATCCAACACAGGTGTAGTCTTAGTCCAGGTTGACAAACTAAGGTTCAATAAAATCCGTCATCTACCGGGTAGTCGGCACAAGTTTAAATAAAATATAATAAATGTAGGAATTCCACATGTGATTATTTCTTCTAAATTAGTTTATCAGTCAATTTGATAACACATTATCATTCGTAATTACCTCGTTCACAAATTTCTGATTGTGAAATCAAATGATTGCATTTAACTTCCCATTGTATTATTTTAGTACCTAACTGTGTAGAATTAACAAAACTCATACTTTATTGTTATAAAAGGTTATTGTAATCACCTACCATTAATAATAACCACAGGTTTTCTTTTATTTTTCCTATAGGTACTGCATAGAACATAATATTTCCTAACCACATTAGTTTAATTGGTATAATAACGAGAACTAAAATAATACATAGACAGGAAGTGTTATTTATCCTCCTGACGATTACCAAACTTCGGGAAACTTTGTAGGGTAGGGTAGTTGATAGGTACTACTAGGTACGTTAAGGAGGTATCAACCTATTTAAATATCGTTGAGGTGAGGCAGGAGTGTGACTGGAGCTTGCGGTAAATGGGTACAAGCAGGTAACATTATAAAATTGATGAAATAAGATTCTTAGTTTGTTAGAAATTCTCTGTGGAAAGATCCGCATCATAAACGCCGGGATTATTATGACTAGAAGGTTTAATTTCGTTTAGTTTCTTAAGTTCACCATTAGGTATTAGCCTAAATACCAGTTTTTCCGTGATTACTTTGGAGTTAGTGGATTCGTGAAAATGTGAATATTACACAAGTCCATGTTCCGGCTGACTCATCAAACAAAATACGTGTGTCGCGTAGATCTTATCAACATAACATTTATTTCGTAAAGACGTCAAGACTAAAGATTAGGCGTTCGTTAGTCAGTGCGTTTACAGCTAAATTAAATACCTGAAAACATGTTTTGTAACTGAAAATGAGGACACTGATTGTATTTTCATGTAATGAAAATTGAAGCAAGAATATCTACACGTTACGATTCATGACTATTTCCATCAAGTGTTTATTTATTTCTCTATGCCGACTGTTGGTTGAGTGATCGCACATACTTGTCGAATTCGAATTCCTGGTCCGGTAAAGATGTTTGGGAGTTTTTTTTTTTTAATTTTCCATGTAAAGGTGCTGGCAAACAGTCTGGAATAGTGTCTAGGGTATGGTAAAACCAACTCATCTCACCGTAACTTTTAAAGAGATGTAGGCATAACCTTTCAAGGATCGAAAGATATTTTTCATTGATACACGGGATAATTTCAAAATCGTTGTTTCATTCTTGACCAAAGCACAAAAGGTTTATTCGCCATTTATAGTGAAGGGATAAGTATACCTAACTGAAGTTACAGTGCAGCCATTTTTCAGCTGTAAATATTATCTAATAACTCGTTGAAACCTATCCTGGTAGCACTTTCGGTGAGAAAGTTTGAAATAAACTCCGTAAACATCATGTCCAGATGTAAGTAGCTGTTCCTTCGTCTATTTTTACTGTGGGTAATTTATTATATAAACAGTGTGTTTTCGTTTCGAATTAGATTCAATTACGTTTAACATAAAATCAAAACGGCAAAAAATAACTTATATTTTCTTCTCTCTAGGTCATTTACCTAATCAACGGTTTACGACTACGTGCAAATCAATTTCTTTGATTAAACCTTAGTATTTGAAACTACTCACGTTTACTTCACTTTATTCTGAAGAATAAAGAATAATAAATTGAATCTTACTAATATTATAAATGCAAAGTTTGCGAGTTTCTGTTTGTGTGTCGGTATCTTTGTTACTCAACCACATTAAAACGGCTGAACGAATAGGGATGAAATTTGGAAAAAGAGCAAATTGGCTATTTTTATGTCATGGGCGAAGCCGTTGATATAATTAAACTAGTACATAATAAACAAATTAACTGTAATATTAATACAAATTTCTTGCGAAATATTAGATGACGACACTCAAGAAAACGTTGAGGACGTCATGTTCTCTGCTCCCACTCCCTGTATATATAGCTGTGTATGGTCTATACATTTTCTAAGAGTATTATTATTGGATTGTGGTAAAATAACATATATTAATTTATAAATTCTCAAAGAAAAGTCATAACTAGAAGGTTTTCAATGTTTGATAGGTACTATTTATCTTGGTAGTGTTTATTAGAAGGGCCCACGGTACGCATGACTAAACAATCAATCTGATAATGGTTCATTTGAATCAATCCTTGCTGGAACAACAGCGGCAGGCAGGGGCGTGGACTGTACGGAGCGTGGACGCATCATAAAGATCAATCAGACAATTGGGGCCGCCACGCTTGTTGCGCAGGAGTGTCTCTCAATAGCTTCCGTTGAATGAACCTATCGGCGGACGCTCGGCACAATCACCTGAAGTTTCAACATTTATCGATGACGCTTACATTTATCTTACACTTCCTTGTAATTTGGTTACATAGATTGCTGTAGGTAATCTTAAAATCTTAAAGACAATGATTTTCAAGTTATTATGTACCTACTTTATAATATTTTAGATCATTATCTGTTTAATTACTGAGTGTACTGTTGTATATGCCATTTACACTTATTTACTTTAACTAGCTGTAAACATCGTTTAGTGAACGTGGTGGACAATCTCGAGACTACTTATTTATCTGAATCTTGTAGTTGCGATGAAAATTTCAATAAGTAAATGTCAATTTGTCAAGACTTAGGTACAATCAGTTTAGTTTTTTTGCTCGCTGCGTTTGGGTGATGCAGAAACAAAACACTGGTTTGTCTTACGCACACAGATCACAAAAGTTGGGCTGGTAGAAAGAAAATACCTACGGCATTAAGACCGCCTTCTACACATTTATGTGCATGAAGAGATAAATAAATTCTGACCTCATGCATAAAAGTGTATCGCAGTTCTTGTAATATCATTCAAATAGTGTTTTGTTTATCGCAATGAATCATTTGTTCTTTAATTTTCCTTATTCTTACGTCCCGCTATTGGGAGAGTCCAAGTCACCAGTTAAAAGGAATTAATTTGACCTCTCTGCAATTAAGATAGTTGACAGAGACCCCGGGATAACCACTGGATATTGCGATGTATCGTCATTCGCCATACTTGCCTCTTGCCTACCCACATGTTCTGTAAATTATTTGTACCTAGTGATATTTTTATGGTCTTACTTGTGTGCATAAACAAATATAAGAACAAAATATACTACGAGTATGAACATCCTGAAACCTATTTTATGTAACGAGTATGCTACAGATGAGGTTAATAGGTACATCTTCATAATTATATGATAGGTAGCTGTGTAGCTAACTGAAAGTTGGCGTAGCTACGGTTGCTATGACTACGGCACATTTTCGCGAAAAAAATATATTGACTACGAACATTGATGAAACTGACACTTGGAAATGAAAAAGTAAGATGTAAAGAATAAATTCTTATCTATAAATATAAGTATATCTAGTTGAATTCTATTATTTATTTGACATTTTCAGACACCTAAAACAGATTTAGGTTTGAAATAATATTTTCTTTAAAATTTAAAAATAAAGATTATTTTAAAAGTGGCTTTTTCCTTGAGTATTTGGCATGACAATACTAAATAGATAACTAGAAAAGTAGGTACCTACCAAATCAATGAGTCAGAGATGCAATTTGGTGATATGAGAAATAGAACGAAATAATTCGAAAGGGCAGGTTTATTATTGCTCACTATCTATAAATCAACTGATAAAATATAGTTCACGTTCATGTATCTTTTATATTCTTCACCTTGGAAGTTTTATCTTGAGCCAAGCAAAATTATAAGTAAGTAAAATACTCACTTATCTTTCTATCTCTGTAGACTGAATGCTATCACGAATTACCGACGCCGACCACAGTGATGTGACGAAAAATCTCCATCGCGTATTTAGGGCATGGCCAATTATATTGTTTGATAGAATTTAGATTAAAAATCAGGTCATGACTGTATACTTTGTTGCACTCTTCTTCTGCTAGCTATCAGTGCAACGTTGTTTGTACAAAAGTGATTAACGAGCCGTAAGGTTTATCATATATACTCCAATTACTTAGAAACAATAATGAGTAAACATGGTAGACTTGACAGTTAACGTGATTCTGGTCTTGTTATTAATTCTATTTTCTGATCATGTGCTATCGCTCTGGTTCACGTGTAGCAGCCGGCCGCGGTCGTGAGATATTTCATGTATCGTAGTAGGTAGGAAGTAAGTAGCAATTTGCCGAACAACGACAACAAAAGCGCCTGTGACCGGCCTGACAGTAGCGACAGTAGCGCGACTCCCGCCCGTCCGCACATCACGAGTGCTCGACCCACGAGGATGCCATTCATTACACTGCACCGCACCATTATTGCATTACTTTAAACCATCTAATTTCATATTATTTAGCTCCCATTATTTTCATTATCTCCGCTAACATTAAGTAAGAATAGGTAACCAAGTTGTTTTACAATGTCACCATATGACGTCAACAAATTACAGGTGTGTAGGGCAGAACGCAGTAAAAACGATTTTTTTCAGGAAACTGTTTCCGTGTTTATCATTCGCACACAGTCATTGTAATATGTGTAATCAAATGAGTAATTTAAGGTATTTACTCGGTAGTAGATAGGCCCAATCAACACATTTCTGGAATAGAGGAAGTTACAATCCTATCACATCACTTGTATTCATGTAAGGAAATATTTTGTTGGGAATAACGACATTAGATTACTGTGATAATCACATGAACTACATTCATACTATCCTACTGTCCATGTTATTAGGTGTATGGCATTGTGTACATAGTAGAAACGATGCAAAGTATGTAGATAGAAAGTGTAGTTTCGTCAATTAATAGATATTTTTATTTCGAAGATTTAAGAAGTATTGCGAAAGAAAACAGTGTCGACCTTCTGAGCTCAACGAAAGAAAGATAGCAAAGACTCGTCGATAAAACATTTTGCCTAGGTAACGGACGACTCGTGCCCCGTACGCGTGGCTGATATCATGATTAATGATTGTAATAAATATCATAATTAGAAACTCCATCTTATGGTCTTTAAAAGTTAAACATCCATAATATCTACGTTGTATGTATAACTCCCGTAGTCCCGTAGTCAGTCAGACATTTATTGATTAGGTACTTAAATTATTCCTAAGTAATGATTTTGTTCCGAAAACAATGGCTAAGGTCTGGCTTAAGTAACCATTAAATGATAGTAGGTACTAAATTAAGTGCACAAGCAAAGCTATGATGATATAGTGACATCGCGAATGCAATAGGTGGCGCTGTGCAAGGCTCACATTTCCAGGACAAAGACCCAGAAACTCGAATCTTGACCGAGACATGAGACCCTAATTGCTGTTACAATTTGCGCCCACGATAAGGCCGCGTTTCCATTGAAGCGGAGCGGGGCGGAGAAGAGCTTAGCGGTGCACGAATTGACCAATCACTATGCTCGAAATCTCCGCTCCGCTTCAATGGAATCAGCATGAGCGGGGCAGAGCAGAGCTGAGCGGATATTCATAAAAATATAAAGCGAGACGATGCGGTGCGGAGGGCAGCGGGGCGGTGCTATGCGGAGGACAGCGGGGCGGTGCGGAGCAGTGCGGTGCGGTACTGTACTGTACTTAAGACAAGGATAGTGACACTAACACGACGCCAATGCTAACGTGTGACAGAGACATATAATCGAGTACCGAGTATTGTCGAATAAGCACGAAGATTCACGAAGTAACCAAAAAGGGATGTCCAAGTAGCGTGTGTGAGGGTGTTGTTTATCGATTTTCTTAAAATCGATTTCTACGAAACAAATTACTTATCAAACAAAAATATATTTATTTTCAATGTTATATTGATGTTTTAAATTTTCTTAAACAGTCGTTACTCAAATAGTCGTTAATGATAATTGATATTCAAGTAAATCATAACTTTCAATTGAGAAAATACTTTCTTTTAGTTTTATTTTCATGTCGAAATATCGTTTATAAAATTAACTATATTTGTAAATCTTATTTAGTTTAATATATCATATAAAAAAAAACAATCTCTAAATGAAAATATCGATTGCGATATTTGATCGATAAAGGGTCTATTGTATTTAGACATGGTCAATCTCTCAATATGATTCCAAAAGTATGCTCCGCTCCGCCTCACTCCACTCCGCTGACCATTTTTCACCGCTCTTCTCCGCCCCTCTCCGCCCAGCTCCGCGTCAGTGGAAACACTGACAACTTTTCACCGCTCTTCACCGCTCTTCTCCGCCCCGCTCCGCGTCAATGGAAACGCGGCCTAATAATTGTGTCCGTTACCTATTATAAGTGTCGTGTTAATAGTTAGAAGACAATATCTATGCGTCGGTTTCCAGTTTTACCAAAGGACGCAAGATGACGTCTGCCTCATAGTGCCAAGTTCTTGGTCCACTCACCACCACCATCTGTTAAGAGGAAAGGATCGAATTTCTAGTAATCTTTTATGACCAATTTTAGGAATAATATGACCAGTTACCTATTTGGGCATGTGTCACGTAGGCGTAACGTAGAAGTGCTCAGCAGATCTCGTTTAAAGGAGCAATTGTGTGCCATTTCTATCTGCTGAGTGTATGAGATGAACTCATTACTACCTTGTTACATATTATCAGTGTCAGTAGTATTCTATTGGGTGGTCTCAGCTCATGTTAACATAATGTTCGAACTAGAACCGAGTAGGGTAGGTTAGGGTCTCGTATGTGATACGCAATAACACACGTGCGTATCAATTTCTATACCAACGTCCTCTTACTATGTAGTTAGTAAAGATTCTAATTTACGCAGTATGAATGTGTAATGATACAGATACATACCTACATGTATGTATGTTAGTTTCTATAAATATTGGGTGATCATTTCTTCTATACTTAATTTGCTTGGGTACTTAAATTACAGTATTCTTCGTTGGCAGATTTCATTACTTTATTGGCAAGTATTTGCATGCGCTGCGGCCGAATATTAGGTAGTCTAGGTAGGATAAAGATCAAAGGTCTATAGCCTCTAGCAAGAAAAAAGTCTTTTATAGTTCAAGGAATAGAGACTAAATCGCTTGACTAGTAGAAACCGAAAATATTTCACATATTAAAAAGTTGTAAACCTATTTCCACAATTCATTATTTTGAACGAACTGCCTTCAAAATGTGCGTTAATATTTCCCGTTTAACATGCACAAAGCACTTATAATTAATGCTTTATAACTACGTTATCAGTACTGCTATCTATGTCGTTTTATCATACTATGTATAAGATATATTAATAGGTAGGTTGGTACAGTTTTCGTAACATAATTCCTGTTTGGAAAACTAAAACGCGGTCACTCATTTCATCAGCCACATTATTCCGCAAACAAAACATTTCGGATTAAAAACAGGATTAATTTTAGGTAATTATTTCCTTAGGATATCTTTCACAAATTGATGTATGTATTGAATGCCTACATTATATTATAACAGTACTTTCATTTAGCAATGGAGATGATCCGTTACTCACCATTAACTTTATTGTTTGTCTGTCATCGCTTCAACGGTTTTGAAGACAAGTTAACCAAGCGAACTATATGATGGAATGAGCAATTTCTTATTGTGGAATACATTTGATGTAATACCACATCCTATGCAAGCTACTTTAGATACCTACATAGTGTAGCTAAAAAGGAACCAGGGTGTTTAAAACTAGGTACTTAGTATTGGAACAAAGTTTGAACTACAATAATTTAGGTACCGAGCAAGTGCAGAATCGAACGCTTGGAAACATATCGCCTAGTCTAAATTATCTAATACCTACATAAATTATGTGGGTAACAGTGTAGGCATCTTTTTCAGAATATTGATTGAAAGAATTTCCGCACCGATACGCTCTACCGTATTTTTTGTTCAAAAGTCGGCAACGCACCTGGTAGCTCCTCTGGTGTTGTGTGTTCATGAGTGGAGCTGATCGCTTACCATCAGGTAAACCGTCCGTTCGTTTGCCTTCTATTCCATATAAAAGAGGGTTTTTTCAGAAACCACACAGTTCAATGAACTAATACTTACCTACATACAGATTTCTTAACAATACACTTGCTTTACTTATCATATTGCCTACTTATCATAAAAAATGTATCAATTTGAGATAAAGTATCAGTCTAAATAGGCCTCTGCCTAGTTATTGAAGAAAACTAAATGAATAATGACAATACATACCCACCTATCCTTAATTTATATTAATTAAGGATTAACTAAATTTTCGAACGTTCGGAACATTTGAAATAAAATAAAATTACTGTTCCAACATGCACAACTGTTAAACACGAGTAAGACCTCCGGCTCCGGGTCATATTTTTCAACAACTAGACCTGAAATGTACGCTTTATTCACTATTTAATGTAATTCCTTTCCTTTTTTTCAATTTTATCATGCCCCTTGTAAGTATAACTAGGTACTTAACTAACACAAAAATACTATGGTACATCATTTCCAATAGTAAAAATAGTAAATCATGACCGCATCACAAAGGCCTGTTTAAGTAGATACATAAGATGCAGCACAGCCAGCTAAGGTCAACAGAACAGATAACCCGTACCGAGAAAATAAGCATCTACCTTCATTCTGACCCCAGCGACCCGAAGATGGATACAAACAGCGTATCTGTACCGCACAGCGCGAGACGATGCGCTTGCGCCGATATGCAGAGTTCGTTATTTTTGTTCAAAAACACATCCTGTCTCCGAGTTAGGTACATCATCGAGTATTTTATTTTGTATCCATAATATTCATTTGATAATTGTTCTTCTATTTAAAAAGTCATTAAATACTTTAGCTGAATAGAAAGTTAAGTTAACAATAATTAACAGAAATGTAAATTGAGTATCTAAATTATCTTAATTATTTTTTATCAATTATGTACCTAGTCAAATGAGGCAAGATTCAAGAGTCTTCTTTATGCGACTATCAGCATTGGAGTAGAATACGACTACGACCCATTGGTAGATCATGAGGTATAGGTAGTTCTAATGTACCTAGATTCCTAATTAGACACTACCTATTTGTATCGGTTAGAAATTTAAAATTACCTAATTAATTATTAATATAAATTACCTATAATGTTTTCTTTTCTGATCTTACTTCGAAACTGCATAGTCCATATTAGTAATACAAAGTTCCTTGTTAAAGCTTCTTGCGTCATACAGTTAGGCAGGTAGGTAATCTACATATATTATACATAGGTACCCTATGTTAACTTAGAGGAAAAGTGCCGATCCATTTTAACATAGGTAGGTATTTCGTAACTTTGATACCTACCTACATAGACATGTCTGAAAGAAGTCTTTGAGTAATATAATTTTCTGCAAACAGATCCTGTTTTATTGATTTACAATATAATGTTGATTCACTTTTGTAGTTATTGATAAAACTAAGATAAATACGATTGATGTCAATAAACTTGTGAAACTCCTTTGTTCTACTGCTGTTGAAATAGCGTGAGGTACCTACCTATCTATGTAGGTAGTGGTACATAGGTATAATGAATTACATACAAGTCAACTTCTTCTTACATTAAGTTTAGCTGGGATGTAATTGGAACTTTCCTAAAACCGTGCTATGATCTTTTTCCAAGTCAAAAATACTTTGCACTGTACCTGGGAATTAAACCCCTACTTTACTCGTATCGTATGGCTTGTATTTACCTAATAGATTTTCTTTTGATGTTTCAGAATATTTGAGAAACTGTTTCTGGCGGCTCTGTTGTGTGTATGCAGCACACAAGGCAAGGAAATGACAGAGATCGAGGCGTTGGGCGCGCAGCCCACACACTGCACCTACGAATACGCGTTCGAAATGTACGGCGCACACTGCGCGGGCCGGCGCCTCAGCAAGGTACCCAAACTGAGGGGTGGCATTGAGGTGAGTTTATGTTCCTAATTTTCTATCCTATGCTATTATTAATTAAATTACTAGGTAGGTAAACTATGGAAGTGAAAAGACAACGAACTTAAAAGGTTAATTTTGCTTTTGTCAATTACAGATCCTGGACTTTAGCGACAACAAGCTGCAGGAGATTACTGCCGACACGCTGTCTGGTTACACGAGCATCAAGTTCCTGTACCTCGCAGACAACCACATCTACCTCATAGAGGAGGACGCACTCACGTCCTTCACAGACCTGCAGACGTTGGACCTCACCAACAACGTCATACTGGAACTGCCCAACTCAATATTCTCACTACCATCCCTTAGGAAACTGTACCTGAGAGGAAATCCGATTTTCTACAAAAATATGAACGCCCTCACAATAGTGAAGCCGATTAAAGCGCCACTGGAGCTCTTGGACATATCAGACTGCAAGATACGAGAACTGCCGGATTGGGGCTACCTGCCGCAGCTGCAGACCTACAACATATCACACAATCCACTCGCGTCTCTCAACACGCACCACTTCGCTTCCATGTGCAACCTAAACAAAGTGGACCTGACCGAATCATTAAATAGCTTGAAGCTGTGCGGCATCAGATCCACAATTCTATGGTTCCAACAGAAGAGAATATTTTTCCAGTTGGAAGATTATTCTAAACTCAATACTAGAGGTTGGTATTTTTATGTGTCGGTAACTAGATGACACTAGAGAGTATATCTAAGTAGGTACATACTGCACTGCCTACCTAATAGAAGCTCTAAATAATTTACACGTATTTTATAATTACAGAGTTTGAAAACTGTCCGGTACCAAAAGACGATGGATCTCACAACGCCACCTTTCATCAATGTAAAGCAGAATATTTGCAGGTACGGTTTAACTCAATTTTAGCAAAATGGATACTTATGGCAGTTACTTAACCCTATTAGGTTATATTTAGTTCAAACATTGAAATCCTGGTTAATTAATAAGTGCCCACTGCCTTTACGTAGGCGTTGACACAGGTTTTTATTGTTAGGTACTTATAAATAACAATGGTTAACGATATTTCAGGTGCAAAGTATAAGGACGTCGCGCCGCACGTGGCTGACGATAGGCGGCGGGCTGGCGGGCTTCCTCGTCGGCTTCATCCTGCTGCTGTACGTGATGCACCGGCACAACGTGCGGCAGACCAAGACCACGGCCGAGAAGATCAAGCACGCTACTCCGGCCGACGCAGACAGGAACGCCAGCGCCGTGCTCCTTAGCGACGTCGCGTAGTTACTAGAACCGACATCTATTTATATTCTTGCCTGATAATACGGCAATCATTTCAATGCCTAGTACGCAATTCGTATGACAGGCGTAAAGAAGTTGCTTGATAACAAAAGTGAAATGTCGAGATACGCCCGCCATGATTGCGATTGACGATTGTAATACGTCCAATTATTTATTTTATAAATGGTGAATATTCAGGGTATTTAACGAACCAAAGAATATTTGGCAATATTTTAAATTAACACTACATAATATCTATGTGCCTTGTATGTCTAATGCGGTGCTTTAGCGACATACTATTGCTAAATTAATATGGTACCTACAATTGCTTTTAAATTTAGCACTAGCTCAGCTAACTTATAGGATTAACTAGCCCTAATGTAGAATGAATACGGATATGGAAACGCTAGGTAGTATGTAAATCTTATGTATTAAATAATTAATGAATTATGAAGATGATATAGTGGTCAGGTAAACTTCCATTACGCATACTTCAGTAAATAAATTGAAATGTACTAACTGAAGAACTTCAAAGCTATGAAAGGCTGACTAGTTTTAATATTGTGCCATGTCATTCACCTGCAGCCTCGAGGATTTTCATGTAGTTGTAAATGTTGTAATATCGTATGTGGAGTGTCATAGATAGGAACCTTTAGGTATGTGAGATGTAAGAGTTGTGATTTTGTATGAACAAGTTATGAAAACCTCACGTGAGTCTGTGCGACTGTTTTTAGTTTGGGTGTAAGAATCATGTAAACTAACAAGCGTTAACATTAACCCAAAGATTAAAAGTTAGGTTCAAATTATTTGATTATTTATGCTAGCCCATTAGTTTGCCATATTGTATCTTTAATTATTTAAAAATCAATTGCTGTTTGTTAGTCTCGTTAAAACTCGAGAACGGCTGGATCGATTTGGCTAATTTTGGTATTAAATTATTTGTGGAAGTACAGGGAAGTAAGGCTCGGATACCGGTTAAATTTTCAAACCGTTATTATGTACTTGTACGCAAAACCTTTACATTGGGTTTCGTTCGTGAAACCGGCTTTTTTAAACCGGTATTTGGAACAGTATTTTCATAAAGGTTTTTTCGGATTAACCGGTTTAGAGCAATAAAAACCGGTTAATACGACGCACATCAAAGAAACGCCGCGCGCTGTTCAGCTTATTTCAATAATAATATTTCAACGCGTGTACCGACATGCCCCTCGTCGAATAAACCGGTTAATTTAGGTTAAAATAAAGTTCTTTAATGTTCACGTTCTTAAGAAAAGTTCGGAGGAAAACCGATATAAACCGGTATTAACCGGTATTTTTTAAACCGGTTCCGAGCCTTGCAGGGAAGGTTTAAAGGGTGAGAAAAATAAATGTTTAAGGCAGTACGAAGCTTGTTGGGTTAGCTAGTATAACATATTTTCAATAAAATTCGATTAATATTATTAACTCCCTACAATGAGTACAAAACTGAGGCTATTTTTAGCATTTAGCATAACGCTTTGTTTCTATGTAATAATATCAATTATGTATGCTTGAGTGTCGTCAATAAATGATCATATTTGTGTGATTTCATGCATATCTTGTTACATATATTTACATTTTGAAGTCTCAAAATATTTTTAAATATAATGTATAATAATGAAGGTATTTGTATAAAGTGTAGGTGTGTGAGAAGATGGTTTAACTATTATTATGAATCCGTAATGAAGGTGTTTACGTGTGGTATGTATGTGTCAGTTGATCTAAACAAGATTACACTCACATTTAACGTGTAATGCAAAAACTATTTGGAAGAAAGTATGAGTCTTATTATTTTATTGTACCTACAATATACATAAGAGGAAAATACACGAATACTCATCTAAAATAGTAAAAATATATGGTACTATATTGTCATTACATCACTGACAACAAAGTTTATATTTATTTCCGTAAACTACATACCTTTATAGAAGAATATCTATTCAAATTGTTTTTCTTATGTCTTGCAGGTTACTATGATTACCAAAGATTTCACTGTTACTATATTAACACATTGTAATATAATTTGGTATTTTTGTAAAAAATGATTAAATTGTCTATTTGTAAACTGTAAGTTAAAATTCACTGTGATAAGTATTAAAATTGTTACTAATTACTACTTCGTTTACTTTAGCACAATAGAAAATAAAATCCGTATACCCCATTTCAAAAATTAATTATATTTAAATGAAATTAACAAACTGAATTAAATCGTCACAAGCTAAAAAATATGTTGCATTAAATGCTATGTTGATTTTTTTGTAATGTTAAAACATCTCCAACTCAATCGAAATGAATGTAAACTAAACAAATCAATAAAAACAACAGCTGAGTAAACACGAACAGTGGTTCCTTCAGTTGGCACATTCAAGTGTCCTCGTCTACTGAGTCTGCCAGGACACGTATTGAATGCCAGCTTCAGGGTAATTCCGTTGAATGTTGTCCAAGTTTAGGGTAGCGTGACATTGACTTCAGGTGTCTTTCTTCTCACTATCGTTTATACTTTTGGCGGGCGGCGGCGCGTCCTTCTCCTTGGCCAGGCGCTGCTTGCTGAACTTCCCCATTCCCGGCTGGTAGATCACGAGGCTTGGACGATCCTGGGAACAATGTGTGCAAACATTTATTACAGTTCTTAGATCGAAGTTTAAGTTGATGTCAGAAAGTTTAATTTGGTACTAAATTTATGAACAAAGGTGAAAAAATCGTGTAAAACAACAGTGTCGTGTGTAAAACTTAAACATGAAGTACTAATAAAATAGTTGATAATTATTATTACCTTATTCCTAATTCTCCTTTCCGTACGACGATCACCACTCTCACTCTTCTCTTTCTCCTCTGAACCCTCCCTGTCAGTGGATTTGCTTCTGTCGTCCAGAGAATTTTGCCTTTTCAACACTAAGTCATCCTTGATAGGCATTTCCCCAGACTCCAAGCTATTCCTCCTCATCTTTGACACACCTACAGATGGGCTCTTAGAGGAAGAGTCATCATTGGAGTCCTTACTATCGCTGAGCTTCACTTTCTTGTCCATCCCCTCGATGATCTTAGTCAAGTCGTCAGTCTTTACG
This sequence comes from Spodoptera frugiperda, assembly GCF_023101765.2. Classification (NCBI taxonomy): domain Eukaryota; kingdom Metazoa; phylum Arthropoda; class Insecta; order Lepidoptera; family Noctuidae; genus Spodoptera; species Spodoptera frugiperda. The sequence goes on along the minus strand of NC_064226.1, from coordinate 10,312,991 downwards.
TGCGGCTGTTGCGTGAACGGTTTGATGTCGTCATGATTTATAGACTTCACTTTATTGTCAGAAGACATGATTTTGTTTATGGCTGATTGTTTGTCTGATTTCCCAACTTCAGTTTGTTTTATTCTCTCCTTTCTAGTGTCACTATACTTTTTACTCTTCACCTCGCGGGGTGACTCCTTGCTGAATTTAGTATTCTCCCGTTTATCTTTCTTGTATCCCAAGTCGTCGTCGTCGACTTGGTCGTCGTCCCTGGCTGCATCTCTTTTATCAGAATCAGGTTTTTTCTTCTTGTCACTTACAACATTAACACCAGTCTTGCGGTCTCTATAAGATTTAGATTCGAATACAGATCCATCTTTCCCATCAGACTTCACCTGGTCATCCCTGGCATCACTTGCTTTTTCCTTTTCCCATTCCCGGGATTTGATCTTCTTAACTTCACCTTCTGCAGTCTCTTCCTCCTGAAATTTAATTAAATATTTCAAATGATTTGTTGTAATTTTTTCAGAAATATTAATTTAGTAGCTACAATGGCTACAATACAATAAGGGGTTTCCCTATTTGATTTCTTTAGGTTTGCGATTTTTTATGAATTAAATACTATTTTACGAATGTATCAAATATGCATACGAAAAACTAAAAGATAAGTTCAAAACTACACCACAATGGTAATAAGTGAATAAATGTGTAATGTAAGACACCTAAACTTGTAATGGTAAAAAGACAAACTACAATCAATCTTATTTGTATCACGATAAAACTGAGATTCATACAGCAAACTACGAGAAATTCATGTCGATATAATACTGGGAACCTTGAAACAGGTGTCACCACCACTTTTCTGGCTACCTTCTTGTGTTTCTTTCTTGTCACAGAATTTACCAGAGGTGAGTGTGAATGTGTTGTGGGTCTTGGTAGACAGGGCGGGGAAGTGGCTGTCCCAGTCAGAGTCAGTGCTGATAAACTCATCAGAACCATGGATACTCTTTAGTTCAGACTTGGAGACTGCACATTTCACTTTACTTTTATGATATATTCTTTGCTCTCCGTACCAGAAACTGTGATTGTTATATTTGTTGTCATAGTAATCTATATTGTCATTGAAGTTCTCATCCTCTGATATATCGCCGGGTCTCTAAAGGAATGATGGAGGGAATATTGGATAAGTAATTAATTGGGAGTCAAAGTTGGGAGCAGGTAAGGAAGGTTCTGACTTGTAGTTAGGATTAAGGTTCCATTACTGCTATCCTACATCACTGACTTAAATCTTAATTTATCAACTGGTAGAAAAGTTGTTGCACAAATAAATACGAGTAGCTACCAGTTACCTTAATAGAGTCTTTGGTTTTCCTTTCTATCCTCATTTTCCTCTTGTCATTCTCTCTCCTGCGACGCTCATCTCTCCCTCGCTTATCCTGCTTCCGAGCAGCCAGGTATTCCAGCAAAGGAGTTGATTGGACTTTCTTGTCATTCGCTGTAAAAGTATAATTGATTGCTTAGTTTTTTTGCTACATTGGGTCAGTGTAAAAATAAACTAATAGAGGAAGGAAATAAAGTCTGAAATTGCTTCAATGTTTGATCATGTGTGAACATGAAGTTGAAATAACTGGTCATGGATGGAGAGTTTCAATGAGTATTCATATCCAATGTCGGAACATGATGGAAATGAAAAACATTTTGTATTTTAGGAATTTAGATTAACAGGGTCTGAATTATCTCAGAGTTAAGTGAAACAGTATTTTAGAGCTGTAACAGTTAATTTGACCTATTTTCCTATAGTGTGTCAATGACAAGCTAAGAGTAATTTAATCAGTCATTGTACAACGGGAAAGCTATTTAATATTTTACTTTAAAACCAGTCTTTGTGATTTCTATATCTTGCATACTTTCACTTGATGAGTCATTGAGACATATTACATTGCTTGTGAAACTAATATGTGCAGTATGTATGCAATGCAATGCAAGATCTCACAAGATGTCGTCCATTTTAGTGAAATCGCGAGATTATAAATACAATCTTGCGATTATTTACCAGAGATCTATCGATCGATCCCTAGTAACACTCCAGTAATATGTGTTACATATCTTTCTCACACAAAATGTCTTTAATAAATAATTTTAGAAAATATCATACTTACAATCATTAACAGGATAAGAATATTCAAGTTTTGGTTGATTTTCAGTCTCAGGATCTTTTTTGAGACTTTCAACAAAATCTTGATAGATGGGGTCGCTCTCTATGGTACCACATTTGGGGTCTTTCTTCTTTTTTTTCTTAGGTATTCTTTGGAACGGGGCATACTCCACGATTCCTATATACTCACCACCTGAAATACATAATTTTCAGAATTAATAACTACAAATGTGATCCATAAATCGTAGGATTATCTGTACTGTTTTCAAATAGGATGTAAGAAAATAATTGGACCATTTAAGTTTCTTATTCAAGAAACAGTAAAGGTAAATTTTTTGCTACTTTTAACTTACAGGACAGGGTTCAGAACTAACTATGGGAGGTTATTGTTACTGACAGAATATGGATAAGAGGTAGAAGGTAGAACATAGGTTCATAATAAAATCTGTTGCTTGAACTGTGTATGTGAACTTGTATGTTTGTAAACGCACCCACGAAACAGGAGAAAATCCTAGTGTGGGGCAACGTTTTTTTAAAGAAAAAAAAAAGAACTAAAATAGTTTGGTATTAATTATATTAATAAAGTACTCATTACTAACTTTCCTAAGCAATGACAATTTATTTTTTCGAGATAGCTACTTTGTTAAGGAGAAACCAATTCTGAGTAATAGGGTAGGTAAATAATATTTAATGTAAAGTAGGTAAATACTTATAAAAACAAATACCAATATAAGTTAAATGACAATAAGTTCAGAATAAAATTGTTCTGTTTGTCAGTATTGGTGTTCATTTAATATACATATTGGTTAAGAGTACCGAACATCATAACTAAGATAAGCTGTATATATTGTCAGTATTGTAATGAGTATACAATAAAAAAATATTAATAATCTCCATTGTAACAGAATTTATTCATATTAGAAGGTAAGGTCAGTATCCTCAGGGCTGGACATAGCACATACTATTCTAATTGGAGAGATAATAAACTCTGTTGTCTAGTACTATGTTGGTATGAACAACTGAGTCAACAGAGGTTCAATACAAGTTATATACTTAACTTTCATATTTTACAATTACTTGACATCAATGTATGAAATCTTACCTTTTTCATCCAGAAATACATATCCATCGAATTTATCTCTAAATAAGTAAATATCATCAACATTAACGAAGTTTATGTAAGCTCTGGAATATAGGTTATTGCCAAGCGAAGGGTCTGGCTTAGCAAAATAGAAATGGTCATGTTCAGGTATAGGCGAAACCTGCTCCAAAAACGCCTCCTCAGTCATAGTAGGCGGTAACCGCCGAAGAATGATCTGAAACAAGTATAACCTCGATCAAATTTCTTTGTTGTAAATATATTTACAGACAACAATTTCTAATAAGGCAAACAGTCACTTTGGTCAACGGCCGTTGGGTTTTTGTTTTCTTGTCCTTATTCTTATTAATAAAGGTTTTACTGCCCGAATCTGACTGCGAATCTTTTGCATCTTGATCTTCAGTCATTATACAATTTAATTAATAATATCCCTCAACGTTTTAGGCAATCCCTCAACATTATCAAAAAACCGTGTGTCGTGTGTAATTTTTTTGACATTTATTTGACAGATGGTAGCTTTTAATTTTTTATTTTAAGTAATAGTCAGCACACAAATTAACCCATACAGCCTATTTTGATTAAAATTAGGCGATTAATTACTTGCGCTCCTCTATTTCCACAATATTTTTATTCTGTGGTAAAAGAATACAAATGTCAAAGTCAAAATAAATAAGGTTTTTGAGGTTATTTTTTAAAGTTGTGAAAATAACAAATAATTTATAAAATAAATCGAAGACAATAATTTAATCATCGGCGCAAGATTGTATTAGCAATATGCTTGCTACAAGACTGTCAAGACAACTACGAAGAACCAGTGCAGTGATTAGCTCACGAGCATTTTGCAGCCCTGCTTCTCCCACGGGTACTGCTGGTACTCCTAAAGAACAAGGAAATGTTTCTACAGAGGATGCTGCTGTCAAAGTCAGCGGCTTCGCTAAGGCCTATGAGAAACAAACTAAAATATTAGATACAGAAGATAAAGAACAAAATTTTACCTTTGCCTCTTTACTTCGGCATTCTAAATTGATGGACGTAAGTTGAACGATTGAATTTACTGTTATTTATAAGAACTAGTAATCGACTAATGAACGATCTAATAATTTTGGAAATGTCAATTCCATTGATGATTCTGTTAATATTTTCAGCTTGGTGATCCCACAAACAAAGTGGTGATTGGCAAAATATTCCACGTAGTTGAAGACGACCTATACATTGACTTTGGCTGGAAGTTCCACTGTGTGTGCACCCGGCCCAATGTTCGAGGTGATGAGTATGTCCGAGGAGCGAGAGTGAGAATACAGATTAAGGACTTGGAGTTGTCTTCTCGATTCTTAGGCTCTAGTACGGACCTTACACTGTTAGAAGCAGATTGCAAGCTTCTAGGGTTAATATCTACACCAGTAAGAGCCACTACTACTGCCACTGTAAGTGAAAACTAATATATAAGTACCTATGTAATTTAGTCTAGTAGTTGTTAAAGTAATAAATAATGTTGTTTAAAATATTGTTGTTTTCTCTTTGTAGTTACTTCTATTAATTGTGTAATAGTGATTAATCAACTGTTCTGTAATCTTTTTTGCCTTGGCAACCATCTTAGGTTACAGTTTACCAGTACATCAGGCCTATTTTCTATTGTATCTCATAGTTATAAAGGCATTCAGGTTAAGGATCTACCTACACACCTTTAAAACCTATAATTGTTTTCCAATTCCATAATAGTTCAATTATTAATTTTTCATTTGGTTGATGGCATACTCGCATGAAAACATGTTAAACCCTAAAAAGGTTGATGCATATCAACCACATTAAACCGTTAGGCCTCGGCCTCGAATTTTGCGGGCAGCGGGGCGGCGGCGGCGGCGGCGCGGGAGCGGGGCGGCGGCGGCGGACCCGTTCTCGAAACTAGCGGGCAGATCGCGCGGCACTACAGCGGTGTAGTGTTGTGTTCGTGGTTGTGTTGTCGAGATATTTGTTTTTATTAGCGAACGAAATCTTTTTGATTCAAATTTATTCCTAACGCTCGATTTACTGTGGGCAAAAGAAGAAGACCTACTATAGGGCAAGGAAAATAAATGGCGAGTTTTATCGAAATTATGAAGAACAGAGACAAAATCCCGACAAATTCTACGACTACACTAGAATGAGTGTAGAAACTTTTGACTATATTCTTGAAACTATCAAGAGTGATTTCAGTTTTTGCTTTAGTCTTCAATATTCAGTTCGTTTTTTATTTCTTCCCATAATTGGTTAATTTTTCTTCTATTTTTATGGTTCACATCTTTGCTGTTCCGTATGGGTGTCCTCTCAAAGATTGCCGAAATCATTTGCTCTTGCACGTCCGAGGACATTTTGATACGTCACAAAAAAAAATGTAGGTACACAACACTATACTACAATGCAGACGCGCAACGCGGGCGGTCACCGCTTGACTGGAGTGCACCGCTCGTTGCCCGCTCCCGCGCCGCTCCCGCGCCGCTGTTTTCGAAAACCGGTCCATTTGATTATACGCAAAAGATCCTGCCGCTGCCGCGCCGCCGCCGCCGCCGCCCCGCTGCCCGCAAAATTCGAGGCCGAGGCCTTAGGGTTTAACATGTTCAATGTTGTGAATAATGCTATATAGTGTTAGCTGTTTTGAAACAAATTGTTCTATAAACATTCATACTCATTATTCAGTTCCTGTTCTTATAAATCATCAATAATAATTCTGATGGTACTTGACTCAAGTACAGCTACAATAGATGGTCATCTACACTGACACCACTTGATAGTGATAAGTGGCTGTTCACTGACTTGAAACTGGACTTTGTCCAACCCACCAATGGAAACACAGAGTGATTTAAGTCAACAATTTATTTAATTGACAAACATTTGGACAACATCAATAATGGCATAGAATAGCTTCTATTTATTGTCAGAATATAAGTGATTACTTATATATATAAACATTATTTAATTTATACTTTTTAACATTCCTTCAAGTTTATATATTCTTCTAGAATAAACACTTGGCTGTTCCTAGTACAGCAAGTCTGTCATTTATATCATATGGAATGTTAAAAATACATTTTGGGAGTAATTTTTAATATGATCAGATGCTTAAAGATAGACAATTAGTAGAGAGATTAACACTGAGATACCATGGTTAATGTACATGTCTATTTATGTATTTTATCTAATAAATGTCTCTAAAACCAGTAGCTACACACTACCTAATTATTAATACATATTGCATAAAATCTTCACAATTTAAAATTATCTATGAAAGAGAGATTACATTACACACAAAATGCACACAGTTTTGTAAAGCCAATCTTCTCAAGTTCTCAGCGAACTAGTTCATGTCTCTAAGCATCTCTCCCTTTGTTCACTCCTTACCAGGTGTTGCCTTGTGCTTTCATGTTACTTTAATATCACCCTTGAGCTCAGTGCTGAATAAATTCGACATCAAAGCATTTACTTCTTCAAACCATACCTACTCATGTACATTCATACAAATCCTCATAATTGTAGTTATTTTGTAAATATAGATACAAAATACCTTCTAAAAGCCAGGTATAATTTAATGGGGACAATAACATTTGAAAAATATTCATGGCTAAAGCTGTCCAAACGTGAAATGCAATATTTTTCTCCTTTAATAAAAATTTTTGGGCGATAGCACATACCCATAAGCGTATCTACAAACAGATACACAGGACTTTTTTTCATTTAAGATCAGCTCTGCATTCTATGAAACATGCGTTTTTTTTTCTATTAGCATCTTTTCTTATGTTCACATAACTGCTACAGAAAGAAATATAATCTGCACACAATGCGGAGTCACCTTCAAAAACTAGTTTGTGACGTATGGTCACGAGATCATCTCATTATATCATCCCAGTAGAGATTCTATTGTACTTTGTCTCCATTCCTGGACACGATCTCTTGGATGCTAGGGTCTTTGACGGCGTCATCTGCATCTGGTTTAACTTTCAATATGTCATCGACATCAGACGCGCCTGCAGCTGCGCCTAGGGTTTTGTCAGTAGGGTGCGTCTGCTCCCACTCCTTCAAATATTGTACGACAGCAGTGTGCCCGAAGGTCTCGGCCTCGTTAAGTGGTCGGCTGCCCCAGCGATCGCGAGGGTCGTGTGGAACTCCGCACTGCGCGAGCAGGAAGTCTACGCAAGATAGGTGACCCTCGGCAGCTGCCAGATGTAGCGCAGTGCGACCGTCGTAGTCCGATAGGGTCATGTCCATGCCGGAGAGGTGGTGGCTGTGAATGATAAAATTATACAGGTACAATAATCTGTCTCAAGTTTGAAAAGTGGCACGCGGTGAAGGACTACCTACTTTGGCTTTCAGCTCAAACTAATGTACGGTACCGGATGATGAATAATTTACACTAGCGTCGTGTGGTGAGCTGATCATTAAGCATTTTCTACCCATAGAACAGTACCTACTCGAGTAAAGTAGAGATATAATTATAATAGACCGATTAAGCGCAACAATAAGCATAGGTGAGTACTGAGTACGTATGATACAACGTTCCTGCTGATATACTAGATAAGCAGGTACTCGTACTTGCTCAGTAAGTACTTGTCGAAAGCAATTTATTCGTTAGAGTTCACCGGTACGGGAAGAAGTTTCGGATCAGACCTTTGGCTGTTAAACAATAATAAGTGGTCAGCAAAAATGTATAGTATAAAGTAACACTACCCATAAGAAGAAGTCTAATAGGATACTGACCGTCGGAGAGCGCTAAGATCACCACTAGCAGCCGAGAACAAGAGGTTGACGATGTTGAGACCCGCAGACTCGAACTTGTACCGACGAGGGTCCTTCTTGTGACTGGCGTAACGGATGTTGTCGTACTTGTGGAAGTTGAACCTCTTGATCATGTCCTGGTTAATAAACGAATACGAAATTATAAACAGATTCGATACTTTGAATCAATAAATGTCGGAAAAGAAATAAAATGGGTCTTACATCACAGAACTGCAATCCTCGACAGCTGTTTCCCAGAGGGTCTAAAGGTGGCGACCATGTGCAAATACCCATAACATTGGGGACTACTATGAGCATAGCACCAGATACTCCAGACTTTGCAGGAAGTCCCACTTTGAACGCAAACTGTCCTGAGTAGTCGTACATTCCGCAGCTATGCATCAGAGAGAGCACGTTGCGCACCGAGTCGGGCCGAAGTACCTTTTCATCAGTGATTGGGCAGATACCACCATTGGCCAGAGTAGCCGCCATTATGGACATGATGTCGCAGTTGGCTTCCATTGAGCAACACTGTATGTAAAGAAAATACAAATAGTTATTACATGTTAGCTAATTAGAAACACCTAAACAAATAAGTAGAAAAGCAAATAAATAGTTTTGTACCTGGAAATAGAAGTCCATACATTCACGGAAATTAGTCTTTTCCGGATAACATTTATGTTCTCGCATGTAGAAGCCAAGTGCATAGTTTCTGTCGGCAGCTTCGCGTTCAGATAAAAATACTGCATTGTTAAAACCAAGGCTCTCGTTGCCTGCGAGCCGACTAAAGAACGACATGACGTAATCAAACTTTTCAGCGAGAGTCATCTCGGGCCGGTCCAAGGTCTTTAGTAATGAGCATACTAGAATTGCTCCCGCGTTTATCATCGGGTTATGTGGCTTCACTGTGAAAATAAGATGACAAAATTATTTGCACGCAGTGGAGCGACGTTGGCAAATGTTATTGTTGATTCTAAAAGTACCTAATTGTTTATGCACGTTAGATTCGTCATACTAAACTCACAAAAACAAATAGTATCGCAGGTGTAGGCGTTGTTGATACGTACTGTTATAATCCAGAACGAGTTCATTGAAGTTGCGGCCGCTGGGCTCCGTGCCAACATATTTGTGTACCACGTCGGGTCCTAGAGTTTCAAGTGCCATCGCGTATGTGAGTGGTTTGCTACACGATTGTAGAGTGAATGGGACCGTCACATCACCTATAACACAATGGTAAACAGTTACTGTTTACAAGTAAAGAGTTCAGTATGCTTATGATTTATAGAAGAGAGTCTTACCGATAGAAAATCGTTGACCGTCTATAGTACAAATGCTGACTCCCCAGTTCTCAGAGCTGGCCCTAGCGAGCTGAGGGATGTAGCTGGCCACTTTACCATCTGTGTTACTCTTGGCAGCCCAGTACATTTCTTCCACGTCTTTGATAAAGTCTTGAAAGTCTGGAATAACGAATTGACTGCGAAACGCTCTCGTAATGAGGACGATGTTGGGTGCGATCACCTCTTTGAAGGTCTTCCTGTCTAGTTTCAGTGTCTCCGGCGAACCGCCTTCAAAGTTGGACTCTTTGTGCACCTTGTATAGATTATGCATGACTTCTTTTACGCGATTATCATTTTTCCTTATGCCAGTGGTCCTCAGGGCCTAAAAGTATTATGGAAATTAAACTAACTAGTCATTAAGTATGGCAAGAAATATGAGTCGATGAAAGGCGTAAACTTACGGCCAAAAACTTTCCAACGGGAAGGAGACCCGTGTCTTCATTCTTGAACATATCAAATAAAACATCATCAGCATTCTTGTGCGGTCCTTCGCGCACCCTGTGAAGCAACAACGCGGATATTAGATAATTATTTTGCTAAGTGAAAATAATATTATAAAACAGCGTTCTCCTCAACAAAAATAAAACTATTCGTAGATAGGACGAAAGTATTGATCTGTAAGTACTTGGATTAAGAGTAATAGAACAGCCAATATGTGCAGCATTAAACCTATAAGAACCTCTTATCGTAGGTAGGTCTATGTCTAGTTTAGCTAACATGTGAATACAAACTACGAAACGTGACTCTATTTCTCACTGATACTGTCACAGCGTCACATCATGTGACATATGACTACATAAACCGAGATCATATTGTCATTGTTACTCAGTTTTCAAATAAAAGCAAGTGTACGTCACCCAGGGCTCGTATGGTGGCCAGCTATAGATAGATAGATAATATATTATCTACTTAGCAAGTCGCGATTGTTCACGAGTATGCAATTAGCACGACATAGTTAATAGAACAATTATAATGTATTGGACAAATATTGTGTTACTTGTAATGTACAGTGAGACGCCCCCGCGTGACGTCACGCGCTAATAATATCTGAAGCGTGACTACGTAGGACGGCGGGTGTGTCTGCGACGAGCAAACACCACGTCGTGACAAAGCTGTTGACCATCACCTGATGGCGATATATTTAAACACGGGACATGCTAAAAAACAAGCGAGTTCGACAAAAAAATTTGTAATTACATTTATGACGCAAGCGATGCCAATTGGACAGCTAAAACATATGCAATAAACATTCAGAATTACCAACACGACGTAGAAGTAAAAATCGCAAGATTTTCCAACATTGTCAATCTTATCACTATGTATAAAAACTAATACCATAAGAACTACTTACAGACTTGTCTAAATCGTCTACAAGTTTGCCGATAGCAACAATAAGCTACCTAATTAACTAAACAAAATACCAATACACCATCTTAATAAGATTTTACTGATCTTATTAGGATTTTCATAGCCAAACTAAGGATTCTAATTCATCAAGAACTACCTAAAGCCTTAACAAACATAAAAGCAAAACCAATACAAAAATAAAACAAGAAACTGCCTTCGACGTAAGACTACAAAATAATAAGGTGCTCCAAAGATTACGATGGTGTAAAGAACATAAAATAACCTCATGATATGAATTCAGTTCTAGGTTTGGCCTGCATCGTAATATCATGTCGGTTTTTTCCTTGAAATTTCATATTGGAAACTATGTAAAATCTGATGTACATAGTTTCCAATAGGTCAATAGTGGTAAAAAGCTATCCTTTTTATGGGTACAAACATAGGAAAGACATTTTTCAAAATCAACATCTGACTTAATAGTTACTGGCTTTCACGTTAAATCAGTAATTGAGGAAAACCCACAGAGAAAATTATTAGATATGGACATATACAACAATATAGGAAAGTTTCCATGTTTCCAAGTGTTCCAGTTTTTTTGGGCTTTGCACTGAATGCGTTTGGAATTTTAGGCAACAAGATAGTAAGAGGCTAATCAATAATAATAAATCGCTTAGCTTCTGATAGTCTCTTCGTAGACCGGAAAAAATTACATATTTGGAAAAAACCGGCGATGCATTTTTTTTTCTGGCTGGCATATATTATTCAGAGTTGGTGAACTGAATCCATAATACAAAACAAAATAACAACGACTGTGGGACAGTCAAAATAAAAATACATAACCTAAATTCGGGAAGTAACAAATTGATCCATGCAACACACTGTCAGGAGGCAGGCCTCAGTACTCACGATATGGGGTCGATGTTATGCACGAACGAGTACTGTCGGGTTTTGCTGCTGCCATGTAACGTGAACAAACAATAATGTGAGAATCTTATCAATGCTACGCGAACTTATGAATCGCAACTCTGTTATCTGTCGCGACTGGACACAAAATGACAAATGACTTAATGCACGCCTTACAGATTTATCTCACTATGAATTCATGTGTATTTTCAAGCAAATAGTAGGTTGAACAGTCTTTATTGTTGCATAACTGCACACATGATTGTGGAAAAGTTAATTAATGATTTGTAGTTGGCAATATACTGCCCGTGCTATACACTTGTATAGGTGAATAGTTTGAAATGTCAGGGGTGAATTGAACAAGTAGGTACCGGCGCCGGCTCGTTTAATATGAATCAATAGAAGTCGAAGTAGGTTATTAACAGCAATTTATTTCCAATGGACGGGTGTATATTGACACTATTTCTGCAGTGGTTATTAATAATAATAGTGCATATCATACCTCATGTCGAGGGACTGGACTGAATAGAAATGCGGGGCAGAATTGCGCCATTTCTGAAAAGATAACGTACAAAAATGAGTCAAGAGTTCCATATTTGACAGCTGTAACCCAGATTCCCAGAAACAGAGACAGACACAAAAGGATCCCTCTGTCACCGTGGAAGTATAACACAAGGATAAGACACTCACTTCGGGTTTTGATATAACATACACAGGTCTCACTTGACTATAGTGTCGGTAGCAGGTGCAAATCGAGTGATTGGGTTTGGCAAGAGGGCGTGCGGCGACGAGCCGGCACAGCTGGCGGGTGCTCATGGCGGCGGCCTGTGCGACACACTTCCCGAGTCCTGGCGTACGCACTCCGTACGGTAGCGGGCGGCCGCGACGGCGTGCTTATGTCCGCTTCCGAGGCGCAGGCGCCAACTGACGGCTCCCCGCCCAGCGCACCTCTCGCTTATCTACTTGTTTACATTCAGTGTTTGTTTGTCAGCTGACGCGTTATGTTAAATTTAATAATTCGTGGCAATAGTTACACCTGAACCACGTTTTATCATAATAATATGTACATTACTAGCTACGTAATGGGGAAGGCCCATATGTTGCTTAATACATAAAAATTAGACAGAACTATTTACGATCTTGTAAGTCGACATGATAGCAAGCTATTAAATGATTTAGTTAAACCTTAAGATTAAATACGAGTATATGACGAAATGTTTGTTTACCTATTTTATAATAACACAGTAAACATACCACTTATGATCTTTAGAATAATACCTAAAATATGAAGCGTATTCCTGAAACTTGACGGGGTCGTTATTGTACGAATGAAGTGCTACGAGTAGATGCTTCTGCAATTTGATGACATCAACAATATAGCTTTCGTAGCAACAAGAAAACGATGCGTAAAACTGCAGAAGCAGAATGACATCGATTATTTCACTGTTCGTACCAACAAAAAGAACTAAGCGGTTTTGTAGTCCATAGCAACAGAGTCGTCGATCAATACGGTGACAATAGTTCTCTCAGCCGATTTGTGAAATGTACGAAAAGTCGTAGCAATTCGTAGCAGTTCGTAGCAAACATGATAATGATTTAACTAATGGTCAGAGATTAATGAAACATTCCTTGTCGTTCACAAAATGTATTATAATTAGTATTATTTTATACCTTAGCTTAATTAAATTGCTTAAATATGCTAGCTATGAGAAGCCTAAAATTTTACTTTTTTGTAACTAGTTGGTAATTATTTAGTTAATTCAACATTCGTCTACGTGGAATGAATATGTAAGGCAGAGTCCATTTTTACAAAGGCACTTGAAACAAAAGGTATGTAAAGGAATTATTTAATTTTTTTCTTTCAGCTAACATTTTACATTTCAAAGTTATTTCATTTTAAATCAAAGTTATAACTAGGATAAATAGGGACTTACCGTAATGAAAGTTCGTATCAGATTTTAGGAAACACCGACGAGCATGCATGAATTTACTGATAACTGTTGATGAAGCGAAAGAGGTATGTAAGATTCGTAGCTATTTGCTTTTCAATGTCTCAGCCTAATCCTATTGGGGACAGGCGTTAGGTTATGTATGTATGTATGTATGAAAACTTATGGTAATTAGTGATGACAAACCAAAGACACTACAAAGTTTTTGAAGACAATCAGTAGATATCTAGAAGTAGATACATATCTCGTACTGATATTTTGTGGTTGTAAGAATATATCATTGAATATATATATATAGCATTCAAATTTATTTTACCGTGGAAATGATCGTTTTCTTAGGTATATTTAGATACATATTTGATTTTTTAAGAAAGCATAGGGCGCGAAGTTCTCATTGAAAATATTTAATGAAATCATTTCACCAGTGTATAAATATGATTAAGCAATATTCGAGAACTTTTAAGTGTTTAAATGATGAATGAAAATGTAATGAATGTTCAACTTTTTCAAAGCATACATTTAAATCAAAGAACAACCTTCAAATTGAGTTGATAGTTTTGTACATTAATATTCATAGTTTGTGCAGTTGTTTTCATCCACACACTGGTGATCTAGATTTCTCTGGCAGATAATGGAAAGCTTTCAGAACAACTGTCCTTGATGCTGTTATTAATAAAAAAACATATAGATGAAATGTACGTGAGAATTACAAACATTTTATTTAGAATCCGAATGTAGTTTATGTAACGATAACCATGACCTGAATGAATCGATTAGTTGAAAATAAAACGATGACTTAAAAATCGATAATCGATGTGAAATGAGGAAATTAAAAAATAAATATATAAAATCACCTCGAAACTGTTATCACATTCCATCATAAATTCTTCGAATCCACTGTTGTACAAGTAGCGCATGCCAGAGTTGCGGGACGGCTGCGAGGGATGCGTACGCGCCGTGTATTGCACGAACTGAGACGAATATCGTGCGAAATGCCCGACACTTCCGCGCACGACACACTGAGCCATTCTCCTTCTGTCTCCCGTTTATAAATATACTACATCTGGGAGTGCCAAATTAGTAATAGACGGGAACCTATGCCATCGTGTATTATTTAGTATACACTATTATAACAAAACAATCACAATGTACTACTCCTAATAGTGTATGGTAAAATGTAAATAATTATTCAAAATTTCAAAGAACCACAAATAAACTTGACGTTTGGTTGTGAAAATTATTTTCTTTTTAAAACTAAAACACAGAACTCTTTCGTTACTCTTACTTCATTCATTTTCACGTAATTCTGTTTACTAATCTATTCTTTTTTCTTCTGGCCTTTTCCCAACGAGTTTCAGCTATTCATTACTTTCAGTGGACCATCTGAGTACCACGACCATATTCGAATATTACAAAAGTCAAGGCTACATCGGTTATAAGACTTTTAATGGTTTACACGATACGACTATTCCGAAAATTAATTATGAATGAAAACAACTCAGCATTAAAAGAACATAAAAGTTCAGTTTGATCGTGGAAATTCATACGCGACGGCTTTCCTTTTAAGGTTACAAACAAAATGAAAAATGCAACACAGTCCATTTCTGTCTTAATTATGTAAAAGCCTGATTCGGTTTAATTCCAAAATGTATCGATGTACTACTATTACTACTATTTCCGTCTATCATTTTACTACCTACGTACCTAGTATACGAGTTTTTAATGACTAGAATACAGCTGTACATTGTAATGCAGCTGTTATTTAACCTCTTATCTGCCGGTACGAGTGTAAGAGACATAATTGAAAATACATTGTTTCTCGCGTAGATCTGTGTTCCGGCATACCACTGTAGTAAATTGGACGTAAGGTAGAACCTTCCTTATATTATAATTAATTATTTAGAAACAAATTAAATGCATCAAAAGAAACATTTGGCAAAAAAGCAATACTCTTTCTGCAATTGCGTAAAAACACTCGTATTTAAGTCGTCTAGTGTTTTTACGAGCTACGTAGCGAACGTGGCAAGAATGTAAAGAATTTTTAAAGTGCTCATGTGACCGACGCGACGTAGGTATGTAAAATATTTAGGAACAAACAAAACGCTAGTAACAAAATTCATAAACATGTCAATTTAATCATTCTCACACATTTCATTATAATAATAATATCATAAGTCAATTCAACTAATCATAGAATACGATAGAACAGTTATCAGCGACATGAAATTACGGTCGTTTTACAAAGGTGACTTCGACAGGCCCGTCGTTCCTTAGTACAACGTCAGTAATGATCCGAATGTCGTCAGGGTGAGTGACTGGCTCCAGCACAAACTCTCGTAACACTTCTGCCACAGCCATCTTCATTTCCATCATGGCGAATTTTTGACCTGTTTTAAAATTATCGATTTTTGAGTACTTTTCTAACTAACTTGTTGGTCATTCATTAGGTACTATTTCTGTTGAAGTTGTACACTCCGAAGTGAATCTGTTTCTATTTTCAAAAGTAATAATAGGTACATAGTACATACCAATACCATTCTTTATAACTAGCATTAAAAGTTTGTCTACTATTGCTTTTACAATTTGCTGTATTAGAGTCATCGAATTTCTCAATTATCTCCCTCCCTAATTTTCCCGATCCCCGATTCTCCAACAACACTTAAATTCCTAACCCCCAAATTTTAATGCCTCTGGTGTTTCAGGTGGCCATGGGCGACGGTGATTACTAACCAGGTGATCCGCCTGTTCGTTTGCTGGCTTATACCATAAAAAACGAATGTACCTAAGTAGGTAATATAAGCATTTTCTCAATGTTTGAGGCAATAAGGAAATCTTAATCACAGTATGCTTACCTATACAATTCCTGGGCCCCGCACTGAAGGGGATGTAAGCGTAGGGATGTCTTCCGACACTGTTCTCAGGCAGGAACCTGTCAGGGTCGAACTTGTTTGGGTTGGGGAACAGATCCGGCTGGCGATGCAAGTCATAGATATGTATGTGGCAAAATGTTCCGGCTGGTACTAAGTAGTCACCTGGAATTAAAAAACCATTACTTAGTAAGGGGTAATATGTACAGCTTTTAGTTTCTATTGTAATGAGATTTCGTTCGCGTTTGTCGTGTGCCTAAAATAATATTAGTGCTAATTTGTAGCGAAGCTTAAACAGTCTGTTCGTTTTCTGGAAGGCGCTGAGTATTTGCTAATCTAAATTCAATTTTGCTATAAGTAATTGCTAGACCAATGCTCTACAGTGGGCTTCTTCTTAGCATTACCTACTTAACTTTTATAGTTTGATACAGCATGAGTTGGGTTAGTTGTTAATTTCTTATAGTTCATAGCATGTTAGTAACTAGGTATTATGAGAATTGGCACACGATATACACGTATAAGTATATTAAAAATAAAATATTGTTTATTATGAGATTGTTGGAGTTATGTTAGAGTTGTACCTTCTTTTTTATTTAACGTGTGAGAATCCTCATAAATAGGTACCTTTTGTCTTACAATGTGAGTCAGACTGCAGGTTATGTCGGACTCGTGCCGACTAAAACCACACAATCTATTCCTAAAAACAAGAGGGTCACTGACTACTCGTGAACGAGCTCACCAGTGCCACTCATTTTATTCGTATGTTTTATCCATCATGTTACCAAGATGAACTTACTGAAAATAAGTCGTACTCAAATTAAAACTTAAAAAAAAAGTACGTTAATCCGATAAAATATTTAAAAGAATCAAAACATTATCAAATAAAAACAACACTGACATACGTATGATGTAGGTAAAATAATGATAATAGTGTAATAATCACGATTTTAAGAATACTACCGGACTTAGTATCTGATTAATTGTATTTTGATTACATTGTTACCTTGTTTAATATCTGATAAGTAAATATTCCTAGTACATGTTTACCTACTAAATAATTTATTTGTGCAAAAATTAATGAGATTGTTTAATCTTCATAATACTTGTGTATTTTTTTAATGTGCTCCACACGGGACATTTCTATTGTATTCTGGATATGTTTACAAGTACGAAACATGACCTACATACGGCTGCTTTCAATCAATCTTCAAAACGATTGATGTGAGTTGTACCTACCGATCCTATAAGCTCACTTATTTATTTAATTAATCAAGCTATTTTTATGGTTAGATAAGACCACGGCAAGGCTAACTTAGGTATGCAATAAACGCAGAGGTAATACATGTTATACTTACTCAATATCACATCCTCGTTCAAACTCCTACTAATGAAATGCACGGGTGGGTACAACCGCAAAGATTCCTTAACGCAACGCTCCAAATACTTCATCTTCGGCAGATCTTCAATTGTGATTGGACGTTTAAAATCTCCTAAGACTTCTTTCAATTCCTCTACGATTTTATCCTGTAAAAATATTCGCAATACGTTATTAATTGATTTGAACGAGTATTAAAATAAGTAAATATAAAATTTATACGTACTTAGATACCTATAGGATTAAGCAGAAGGAAGATTCAACTATGTAATTGGATTGCATAACTTTAATCTGAAGTTAATAACATAGTACATATTTTATATTCCAAAGGTACATAAACGGGAAATAAATACCTGAGAACCTAAAAAGTTCTGCGTAAAAACTAGTATCGAATTAGTTACCAGTTACAAATACGTTAAAAAAACTATAAATTAGATACCTGTGTGTCTTTATGATGTGCTAACAGCATGAAGCAAAAAGTTAATCCACTCGCTGTAGTATCGTGACCCTACAAAATACAAACACATTTTAATAATGAGTACGTAATACTATATATACCTAATATATAGGTATGTAATCTGTTACAAAACAATGTCACAAGTGCATTCGGTCACCGACACCACTTACTTCGAACATAAACGTGTCAACTTCTTCTTGCACTCCAATATCGTCAATTAATCCTTCTTTTTTAGCAGTAATTAATAAATCCAACATGGCTGTCTTCTTCTTCCTCTTGTATACGTAGTCATCTTCTGTCGCGTCCTGTTCTGGTACACCGAACTTTTCAATGTATTCCGTCCTTTCTTGTATAACCTTCTTCGTGAATCCATGCACTGTCTTTAAATACCCTTCCTGCTTCCTACTAAGTGGCGACAGGTTGAATATGAAGTCCACGAAATAGAATACTTTAATAAATCTTTGGTAAAATATGTATCCCAAATTGTATATCGCATCTTTGTAGGCGTTCATCTCTGATGTACCCAAATCACTCAACCGGGTACCCATTGCAGTTTCTAAAATCAAAACAAATCATTGTGTTGGGAAATTGTTTACACAATACCATTATTTTGGGACTGTTTTTGTGAAACATTATAATGCGCAATTTAATTAAAATTCACAGAGAATAATAATGTAGTTTTTTCCAAAACGACAAAAAACTTACCACAAATAGAACTTAGTGTAAATTCCGAGATGATGGGAGCTACATCTATCGGTCGACCAGCGACCTTCTTGAGATTCGCTACAAAGCGCTGCGAATTTTCTTCCAAAACATGACAGAACTGACGCAAAATATTGAAATGGAAAGTGGGTGTCAGGATTTTTCTTCTCTCCTGCCACTTTGAACCTGAAAATAGGGAAGAATAGAATTGAAATTTGATTAACAATTCAAACGAGTTAAATGATAATGGAAATGCATGGCACGCGATCTTACCTTTGCTCACAAGTAGTCCATCTCTTAGCCAGGGCCTCAAGACCCTGTAAACTTGACTTTTCTCGTTGAACTTCATGCTTGAAACTATTTTCTAGAATAATACAAATGCTTTTATTACACACGCACTGGGTACATACCTACATATATTTGTAAACATATAAAAGTGAGCACAGAACGTACCTCAACGTCATTAGCATTATAAATATTGACGGCACCAAATGGCGGGATCCAGAGTCTGTATATTCCAGAATTAGTATTGGCCAATTCTCTCGCCAAGTCCATGAGACCCACTGAAAATGATGAGCAATAGAAAATAATTAAAATATAAGCCATTTTTAGTATACTGTAATTTTGCATAGCTGTCCACTGCACACCACAGTTTCGAGGTAGAAAGTAGACACCCAGCTTTCTCGATTGTCATATTATCATACTGAGATGCATGAAATCTGGAGTGCAGACTTTAGACTTTGTTTATGTAACAGTAGATTCATTCATAACTTCACGCCTTTAATCCCCGAAGGGGTAGGCAGAGGCGCACGTTATGGCACATAATGCCAATGTACATCCACATTTCACAATGTATGTTGTAAGTCCCATGTAATAGGTGGTGAGCCTATTGCCATATACCGGGCACATTTCCAGACTCCGTGCTACCAATGAGAAATTTTCGAAAAACCGAAAAAAGCCCAGTAATACCAGTAACAGTAGATAGGATGCCTTATTACATGGTATTCGACAACATAATTTATTTATTTATTTAAGGTTAATGAATGACTGCTTACACATTGTGATGTGTAAACAGTTTTTGTTTTTCACATATCGGTTATTTACCGATGTAACAATCAATTAAGGTTAGCCCTTAATTGCACAAGAAAATAAATGAATAAGAATATACCTAGTTATTAGCCTAAATTAAAGTTATTATTAAATGTACATTTCAAAATATTAAGGGTCAATTGGCCATTACAATTGGTAAAATATTATGGCAATAAAGTCTCATTAATTAAAACATCGTTATGTTTATAAACATATAATAAAACAAAAAAACTAAGTCAAAAGTGGGTCAATGAGTCATCTTAGGGGCGAATAGTGCCTCTATTACATCAACAAAAAATTGGGTGAAGTTACTTATAAACTGACTTAATCAAAATCAATGCTATTATATAATGCAGATATAAAAATAAAAATGAATTGTACCTGAGGAGCGCATAACAGCTGGTCCATTTCCTAATATAAAAGAGTCCTTTGGACCCGGCATTTTTCTAATCTTCCTCGCTCTGTCATTGTAATTACATATTAAGTGCAACACACACAAAAACCCCGCCGTCACAATTAAATACCAGAACATTTTTATAACGTCCGCGCCCTTGGCCTCAAGTCTCTGCACTAAAACCACTTTATCACTTATTTATGAAATTAACCAATTGTGTCCATCTTTTGTAGGTAATCACTTGATAAAATAATCACATATTGTCGTGTTTTATTTAATTTCATGCTACACTGTATACATATTTAATAAATACGCAGATACTTATATGTGGAACTGTATAACGTCAATCATATTTTTTTTTTGTTTAAACGCCGCCGTCGTTACCTAGAAGTTTCGTGCATACCCTCACGGACATGGGCAAAAATAAATAATAGGTTTCTAGACAAAGCCACAGCAATTTGTATGTTAGGAGGTAAACATTTATTTATATATCTTATCTTTGTGTATCTTATACTTGGGTATCAAAAACTACTGAACTGATATCTGGCTAACTCACGACTAAACACCGTGTTTATATCGTTTTTGTCCCAAAGTGAAATGGTTTTGTCTTGGTAATAAAATAGCATTACAGAGAAATAAAATGTTTAAAACAATAAATAGTCGATAAACCATTGTAAAGAAGAAATTTCGAAAGCGCATACGAACTCATAGTAGGTACATTATGAAAACATCACGCTTTGTAACTCGAAGTATGTACAAAGTTGCATTAGATCTAGTGTCTGATGTGCATATGTCGATGATGATAAACAAAAAAAACGACATCTTTATTATTATTTTTTTATTTTACGAGTATGTATCCAAAGTACTCAAACGATTATTATGGCAAGTTGTTTTTTCGTGGTACGAATATGACACAGTGTATAGTGATTTACTGATTCAGCAAATGATAGGTACCTAAATAATGTATTTGCATATATTTACATTGCGTGAATTGCTTTAATAATAGTATAAAATCTATATACAATGTATAGGGGCGAGACTTCTAACCCGTTAAGGCTGTAACGACAAAAAATGGTACTTTAATAATATATTTGCATCTATTTACATTGAGTGAATTGCTTTAATAATGGTATAAAATCTATCAATTATCCAAGAATTTCCCGAAAATTCTGAAACTCTAACGAAAAAAAAAAAGGAACTGTACGTACAAAGTCGCGGGCAGAATCTGGTGTTTCATGGTAGAAATTGCATGAGATAAAATTAGGACAAATTATAGACAGTGGCTGCCTCGTTGTTTGTAATGCGACTACTGAGTTAGGAGTCTCTGAATACATATAAAATGTGGTATTGACTCGGAGAAACAATCGGTCGGTTTTTTTATTATTTTACTAATTTATTTGTAGTAACACCAAACGAAATTTGGAATGGTGATAAGAGACTCAGCTGTATTACATAGGATTCTTGTCATAGGTAACTGGTGAAAAATGGGTGTTACATTGTACATTAATATCTTGGCTCTTCGAGTATTCAAAAGTGTGACGTTGTATTACGTTTAAAATTGTTATATTACATTCCCACTGGGTTCAAAGCTCTTTATTGACTTTGACAGTGACTCAATGACTGCCCGATAACACAACGTAATCTCTGTTAGAAGAGGTCCGGGGTCACTACAAGTACTTTCGATGTTTTCGTAGTCTCCTTACTTATTGATATCTAAGTGACCCAAAATGAGACTTACAACCTTGACCTTAGAGTTCAAAATTAAATAAATAAATATTATTTTGTACTGAAATAGAATTTACACGTGTAACGCTCTTAGGAACAATTTTTAATCAAGAAGTTAGTGATAAATTAGTTTTGTCTATGTATTATATCATAATGTTTTAGGTATAATAATTTATCGACTAGGAATTAAAAATGAATGTATCAATGTACTGATAAGCAGTACACAACAGAGCTGCGTGATACGAGCCTAAACAATGACCTAGTATCAGACTTTGATACCAGACAGCGGCGGATAACAAGAGAAATTAAATAATGTAATTGATTGTGGGGGAACTGACTCATGAACTGCATAACATAAATATTATTAATGCCAGAATCTAGCTGAATTCATCAAGGGAGATTCGGGTAAATAAGAGAAGACGAAATCAAGATTTGATGATGATGGCAGTGTGAAAAATAAGATATTTAGCAATAGTCACATCATAAGCCTGTAAGTGGCCACTGCTGACCAAAGGCTTCTTCTCTCACGGAGAAGGTTTGAGCACTAATGAAAAATAAAATATGCTTTAAAAGACGGAAATGTGTGGGTGGGACATTCAGGGTGAAGCCAAACTAATGGCGCGATTAGGTCGGTCGTAAGTCGGTCACCGAAGGCGGCGGCCGCATTCGGTTTTACAGAAGCCGAATTAATACGGCCAAACCGAATACGGCCAAACGAATACCTGTTTATTTTAGTTGGTGACCGAATACGGCCTGCAGCCGAATACGGTCTAACCGACTAATGTAAATGCGCCATAATACCCTCGCCGCTACCGCCCTGAATATCCTTTAGGATTGGACCTAAGTAGCTATCATATATGTCGCCGTCTGTACAAAACCTAATTTTTTTACCGAATCTTCTACTTTACGCAATATCACGGATAGCGACTATTGCCATAATAATCTGGTATGATTTAAGAAACCAATAAATACTGTTGGGATTTTTGGTACTGTTGGGATGTAAAAAAATAACTTTTACATAGTAATAAATTAACTACCAGTGATTGACAGTTAATTCTTGTACATTTCAAGAGCCTAATAATATTAATTTACATTGATATTATTATAACAAAATATAATTATTTAGTGTTACACTCAATTATTTAATTCCGCGTTAGTGGGTACACGAAACAAAAACAAACGTACGTATTATAAACACTCTTTACAACATGTGTATAGATTAGGAGCAAAAAAAACATCAGTTTTCAATGACATAATATTTACTATTACATACCTACATTAAGTTATAGTAACAGATAAATTCAGCAGTAGTTATTATACAATGTGATAGGGGTGAGACTTCTAACCCGTTAAGGCTGAGTACTACATCTAATTTTATGGACAAAAGTCAGGGGTCGAAGGGGTCAAATCCCCTCCCCCTAAAAATTATGGCTATTTTAATATTTTTTAACTTTTTTTTTGATATCAAAGGTTGTATGCGTCGTAGAAACAAAAAAAAAACGACTAACGGTAGCTAATAACCTTGGCTAACTAATTCATTACTTTTTTCATATGTTTGATAATGTTTTGGTGAGAAAAAAAATCATTTGTGAATTATTTTTACCGAAAAAATCACTATTTTTCAATATTTTCAATTGGGGGTTCAACCCCCCATATAATTTTTTTTTGTCGATAAAATTAGATGTAGTACTCAGACTTACCGGGTTAGAAGTCCCACCCCTATCACATTGTATAATATCTAATATTTACATCACAAAACCTCTTATTATCTTATTTTAATACTTACGTATAAAACAGCCTAGTTACC
This sequence comes from Spodoptera frugiperda, assembly GCF_023101765.2. Taxonomy (NCBI): domain Eukaryota; kingdom Metazoa; phylum Arthropoda; class Insecta; order Lepidoptera; family Noctuidae; genus Spodoptera; species Spodoptera frugiperda. The sequence continues at coordinate 10,289,060 of NC_064226.1, read as the reverse complement.
TGCATACCACATGCAGGTAAGAAAATAAAGATTGATGCAGTATAGGGGCAGGACATAGGCAACGAAGCTACATATACACCTACACTTAATGAAGCTACACGTTTTGTAACAGCTTCTATCTCTGTACTCAATCAATCTTTATTTTCTTACCTGCTAGGCTATACTGTAACTTTCAATTCGGAAGATCGAGCTGAACTCAATCGCAGTCCGCCGTATCATGTTGTGTTATTGTAAGAATAATCTAGACCAATGACAGGTGTGAATGCGATCAAACCCACCTTGAAAGTTCGAATTAACAGTTGTAGAATAGCCTAACTGTATATCAAATAGCCTGACTTTGTATTTAGGATCAGTTTTTGCCCTTAGTGGTATGGACAAATTTGCTTACATCTAGACTGATCCAGAGATCTTGGAGTAAGATTAGTTATTAGCTTCTAGGATTAATCTAATAAAATTATTTTATCGATTTCTCTTAACAAAATTGACGAGCACTGGTCCATTGTTTCGAAGTACGAGATCAGTAAGGAATACGATGTCGGATTGTTTCGTCACCGGTTTCAGTTCAAACTCGCGAAGAACTGCCGCAACTGCTATTTTCATTTCCAATAAGGCGAATTTTTGACCTGAAAGTATCAAAGAATTGACATATTATTTTAAATCGTAGTGCATATGTGATTTACTTTTTTTTTTTGGTTTTAAGGGTGAAAAATAATCCAATGACTTCTCCCGCCCTGGGTAAGGCGAGAGGGAATGTTAGACTCTTACTGACTAAAACCACCTCGTTCCTACTCCTGCTTTTCGAGCCGGAGCTCCGGAAACCCGCTAGGTAGTCCGCAGCTCATATGTGTTTAAGTTGCACTAGTTACTATCTATTCCTCTGAGAAATAAAAGCAGTAATAAGATGTTACTGTACCTATACAGTTTCTGGGTCCAGCACTAAATGGTATGTATGCATAAGGATGTCTTCCTTCACTATTCTCTGGCAGGAACCTATCAGGGTCAAACACTTCGGGGTTCGGGAATAAATCTTCTCGATGATGTAGATCGTATATTGGTATGTGACACAATGTACGGGCCGGTACTGTGTGGTTGCCTACAAGAAAATAAAAATATAGAGTATAGCTATAAGTATTTCTATGAATTAAAAAATCCTGAGATATTAAAATTCTCACTTCTATTTATTAATCTTTATTAATTTGGTTTAACATAACTGCCAACTCTGCTTAATCAAATGTCATCATCGTCATCAGCGGAAATAAGTTCACTGCAAGGTGACTTGTTTGTAAATCGCAGTTAGCGCATCGAGAATGCAGGTCGTGTCATTTAAAGAACATCGGGCATTTTTGTATGGGACACTTACCTACGGCGAACAAAAATAAAATTAGGTACGGTGGATAGGCAATTAAATCTAGTTCACAATGGTATAGTTCCCATATCTGTGGGTCGTGGCAATAAGGAGAAATTGGACATTTAAAAAATATTTATAAATGTTTTTGGGCAATAATTGAAGAGGAAAAGGGGAATCAAAAATAATTAAAACAACATATTTTTCTCTTAACTTTTGGCGAAGGACTGCGATGATGATGACGAAGGACTGCGATGTAGTAAGATAAGCTAGCTACCTGCGCGAGCGCAACATATGTATACCAGTTTTAGGACTATGGGCGAGAGTGAGAACGAAACATGCACATCAACTTGACGGATTTAGTCTGATTGGGTTTACAAAAATACCACGGAGTGATATTTTAACTTACTGAGCGGTCGTTTAGTAATTAGGAAAAATAGTCAACTTATTCACTCATTTTACTTATTATTTCCATTTTCCCATTATTGTGAATCAAAATAACTACACAATATTAAATATGATTGCAAACACTATCATGTAAAAATATTGTGGTTTATGTTCGTGACTTTTAAAAAATCGGGTAAAAAACGCCCGATGTCCTTTGAACATTAAATCTTATGTTGTATGATACATTTTATAAGGTCAATCCAACAAGACTGTAAACGTGCGGTCTGTGCACTTACAGCATTTTCATATTATATCCAAAACAAAGAATGCTGTACCGTCTCCGTATGTAATGTGCGATGGCCTTTACTATAAAGGATAAAAGGGTCAGATTGTAGGAAGATATGCATCATGAAAGAACAAAAGTGATGCATGCAAAAATAGTAGGTAACGTATATAGAAATAAGACATACTTAATACTGTTTCCTCATTCAGTTTCCGACTAATGAAGTGCACCGGTGGGTACATGCGCAGTGACTCTTTAATACATCGGTCTAAGTACTTCATCTTTGGCAAGTCCTCCATACAAGCCCAACGTTGCGAGTCTCCGAATATGTCATTGAGTTCATTTACAACTTTGTCCTGTAATTAATAATCAACATTATCATTTAAGTCGATGATCACGTCTGTAGGTACTTCGTTAATCATTTCAAGGATACTAGAATATACTTTTTAAATTGCTGTTCATAAGCACAGAAGTAGGTATTGAACAATTTTAGCGGATAGCTTCATGATAATGTATCGCAGAATTGTTATGGAAAATTTTGTTAATACGTATTTAAGTTAGTAGTTAAGTTGTTACCCTTGTTAAATATCTATCTACACATACCAGTTTATATAAGTAGGTGCAGGAAGTTTCTATATTAGCACTAATTAATATACAAAACACATTTTTACATATAACCATCCACTAACCTGAATTTCCGGATAATTAGCGAGTAACATAAACAAGAAAGTAAGTCCTGATGCAGTAGTATCGTGTCCCTGGAAATAACATCACGTTTCTGTTAATCATTTAGTTTAATCCTGTTGACTGACTTCGTGTCGATATACTTACTTCAAACATAAACGTATCAACCTCTTCCTGTACTCCAGTCTTATCAATCAGCCCTTCTTGTTCTGCCGACAGCAGAAGGTCTAACATGGCAGTCTTCTTCTTCTTCTTGTACACGTAGACCTCATTGTCATCAACATTCTGGTTGAACATATCGAAACCATGTTCTTTTACATACTCTCTCCTTTGTCTTATTACCTTTTCAGTAAAGCTATGTACTGTTTTCACTGCTTTATTCTGTCTTCGTGCGATAGATGTCGCATTGAATATAAATTGGGGATACAAGTAAATTTTAATGAATCTATGATAAAATATGTTTCCCAGGTCGTAAACCGCTTTTTTATACGTTTTGGCCGTAGAGTGTTCATTAAGTTGGGTGCCCATTGCCGTTTCTGAAATCAGTTACAATTTTGTTAGGTTAGCGTAAGGATAGTATAACGATATCACTATTATTTATCAAACATATTTATAATAGTAAATAGATTTCTAAAGACAATTAAAAAATAATTATTTTGTGTCATCAACTGGCGCCTATTATTTCGGGATCTTTGACATCATTGTAGTCTATAGACCTAATTTTACTCAGTAATTAAGGAGGAATCTGCTATGTTAATTAATCGTATATTCATTGTGATAAATGGTCAATTAAATTGCTAGTTAACAGGCAGATATTGGGTGTGACTATTTTAGTCGTAGTTGCGTCGCAGACAGTAACTATATCTATCTTCGTAGTAAGGCCGACTTCATCGATAATTCATTCACATTATTCAAATACATTTACGAACAAGCTACAGACATCAAACGCTTTTTTTGAGAGGAATAATCATCCAATGATCTTTCACGCCACATCGAGTGTCAGAAACTTATTGACTAAAAATGACTGCATTCCCACTCCTGCACAGCGTCCTGCGCAGCCCTGCACATCAATCTACTTATAATTAGGTCCTATTTTATTAGGAATAGATTTTATTAAAGACTGCATATCTCGCTCCGCCCGCGTGGAGTTTATTTGTTACACATTGGATACCTTGATTTGTAGGTAGTATAAATTCTCTAGGCCTACTCACCACATATAGAATTGAGTGTGAATTCAGAAAGTATCGGCCCAACGTCAACAGGCTGTCCTGATGTCTGCTTCAGCTGATCTATCAACCGATGTGTGTTTTCTTCTATGATGACTGAGAATTGCCGCAGAATGTTGAAATGAAAGGCTGGCGTCAAAATCTTTCTTCTTTCTTGCCATTTTACACCTGAAATGATTAAATTGTTAGGAAAGTTGGTTAAGAAAGTGTTCTTTCGTTCCTACAAAATATCTTCTACGTTTTGTAACTTTTTATTATCATAAATGCTAATTGCTAATACTTCATAATCAATATTTGGCTTTGATTGCACTAAGATTGATTCTTTAAAAAACTCAAGGTTTGTTTGTTTTTCGCATCATAATGTGAAAAATATAATAATGTAATGAATAGAAAGATAGAAAAAACGATTATATCACTTTAATAATTCCATTAGATTTCTTTTATTTTATTTGTTTGTTTTAAGTTTTATCGTTTTATAGTTTAGATGTAAAGATAACTCTATAAATAAATTTAAAATACTTAAAAGTATTAAATGTTGGCATCATAATACAATATTTTTAAAGCTACCTACTAAGATAATCAAAAGGTGCGACTCTTGTTTTTCTTATTAGTACATTCACGTTATTCAGGTTTTGGGTGTTTCTTTAACAAACTTTAACTTTTATTTAACGAATCCTTATCCTCCCGCATTATTAAGCATCGTGGTAGCTTATTATCATCCTTATTTTAATTGGATTGATTGAGAGCAGTGAGCAAAAATTTGGTTTAAATAAATGAAGCTGACAGCTTCATCGTTTTTTAATCGGCAGATTTGTTAACTTTTGGTCGGAGGATAATGACTCCGTTAACTTTTTGAATTTTTTTTTTAAGAATCCTTTCCGCCCTTTTGCTCATTAAGTATCGGAACCGGTACATTGACGTAGATGCATTACTCTAACGTGGTCGAAATACAATCAAAACCAAAATGTATTAACATCCCAACACGCAGGCGTTTGTTTTCGTAAAATTTTCGTAAATTACATTCCTATTTACTTATTCTAATACCACCATGAAATATTAGAGACATTAACTTTTGTATGTTTGCTACTTAAAACATTCACCTTGTCTTAATCGGTCCCCAAGGCTGTTTTTAAATGAAAAACTCTAAGATGAGAATGAGGACGTTGATTCGCTTTCCCATTTTCTTACCAAAAACATTTAAATACTTTAATGTTGTATACCTATAAGTACCTAGATACAATCGTAATAGTACGGTACCTATATAATAATTATTTTAACAGTTAGACTCCAACATGCCAACATTAAGATTCACATCATGCAAAAGCTATTTACACAACCACCATCCTCAGTAAAGTTTTGGGGAACACTAGACACGTTGATAGGGAACGCGATCCTCCTCTTCCTTGAGAGTCTCAGGGCGGGAGGATTGTGAAACACAGACTCTCACGAGTCGTGATGTAAGGCATTACACCACACTATTATTATTAAAATATAATTCTACTATACCTTTGCTAAGCAAGAGTCCATCTTGTAACCACGGCTGCAAAATTTTGTAAATCATACTTTTTCCACCATACTTCATACTGGACATGATCAACTGAAAAGTAAAAAAGGAAAATGTGATAAAATCCAATCAGATTAAAATTAAATCATAGATCAAAGTAGATACAAAAGATATTACTAATAATGATCTAAAAGTACATTTTATTGACAACTAGTGGACCCCGGAAATTTTATGACGTTTTGAAGAACCTTCTCCAAAAAATAACAAACCCAACAAAATAATAATTTCGGTTTAGCTGTTCTCGAGATTTGCAATCAGAAACAAATAGGCTCCACAATTTACTTCAATGGATTAATGTGCTGTTTACTGAGAAATTAATATGTTTTCACTTGAGTTCACTTTACAAAAAGTCTGAAATCGAGCTGTTTGTTTAAATATTGTAAGCATGTCATAAGTTAAAGGAGTAATTTACCTTATACATACACACATAACCAGTGGCGTAGCGTGAGTGTCGGCCGCCCGGGGCGGAAGACAATTTTGCCGCCCCCTTATTTAGGTATTTTAATTTAGTGTATACTATACATTACATACATTTATAATAGAGAACTTTTCGGCAAGAACAGTCATGAATCAGAGCACTCCCCGTGGTATAGGCGATAGAAAATGCACAACGAAGCTACATCTCTACGCATTGCCAAAGTGTCAAGTCGGTTTTAAATTTCCTGACACTCAACAATCCGATTCGCACGCCGCTGAACGCGGTCCAGAGGATGAACCTGGTACTGGGGTGCCCCCGCCCACAGATGAGAGTAGTATTCCATATGGGGCCGAACCTGCGCGTTATATAGAAGCAGGCGATGGGCTGGAGTGAAATACTGCCTTGATCTGTTGAGCACACCAAGCTTTTTCGAGGCTAATTTAGCCTTATCCTCTAGATGGCCACGGAACTGGACGTCGCTCGAAATGTTGATGCCAAGTATCCCAATTCCAATACCAGTCAGTAGGTAAGAGTCTGACACTCCCTCTCGCCTCGCCAAAGGCGGGAAAAGTCATAGGATGATTTCCAATACCGGCTGAGGCAGTCAGAGGGGTACTTTGAAACTGAGGTGAGACGACCAACGGCAGTTTCTTAACGGTAAACACGCAGAAATTGAGTTCACCCCAATCTGAGATTCTCCGCAAAGAAGTCTCGATTTCAGACACAAGTCTGTTTCGGTTCTCGTTGACGTTTTCCCGAGAAATGTTAGCGCGGCCGGTATAATAGGCATCACCTGTACTGTCATCCGCATAACAATGAATGCCGCTGATTTGCAACATATCATTGATATGGAGGAGGAACAAGGTAGGTGATAGCACGCAGCCTTGAGGGACACCTGCGTTTACAGACAGAGAGTTGGAGCAGTCCCCGTCGACAACGACCTTAATGCTTCTGTCTGCAAGGAAGCAGTAGACCCATTCGCACAATTTCTCGGGAAGCCCATAGGAAGAAAGCTTCGAAAGAAGCGCTTTATGCCAAACCAGGTCAAAGGCTCTCGCCACGTCCAAGCTCGCTGCCAACGCTTCCCCTTAGATTCGATCGCCTGTGCGCAACGGTGTGTCAGGTAAACCAGAAGATCCCCAGCCCATCGACCTTTACGAAAACCGTATTGCTGGTCACTGAGTAGCTGGTGATCCTCTAGGTACCGCAAGAGCTGGCAGTTGACAATGGACTCCATTATTTTCGAGAAGAGGGAAGTTATGGCTATCGGTCTGTAGTTGGACGGATTTGTTCTATCGCCTTGGTCCACCCGATCCCTAAGATCGGGTTGACCAAGGCCGTCTTCCATGATTTCGGGACTACGCCTAAAGAGTAAGCTCATTTTAATCGGTCCAAATTTGTACAGTCGACTCTGTCTAGAAGTTCTCGGGGCAGGACCACTCGTTAAAGGTTCCATCCCCACTATCACTACTTTCTCCGATCTCTAGTTGCGAAAAAAATATAAAATGGTTGAAATATTTTTATTATTTATTGTTTAATTTTGCCGCCCCCTAAAAAGTGCCGCCCGGGGCGGGCCGCCCCTGCCGCCCCCACTACGCTACGCCACTGCACATAACTTCGCTCCTGTCTCCCATGGGGGTAGACAGAGACAATGGCTATAAATAATTTACCTTATGTTGCCGTAATGTTTTGATTTTCCCTTCGTGTATGTTAATGAACTCACGTATCCACTATTACCTAAGATTAATAACCAAAGCGAACGATATTAGCATTTGTTCCAAAATCTTCATTTGGGGAAATCCTGTTTTTAATTCAGTGGATATTTTCCCTATTGTTCGAACTGGCTGCTTGCATAATATCATTGGCACTTAAAAAGTAAGATATTCATAACATCTATGAATAGTTACATAGCAGTTTTAAATATTATTATTTTTTTGTTACCTCGATATCTTCCGGGTTATAAATGACCACAGCAGAGAATGGGTACACCCATATCCTATATATTCCTTTCCATTTCTTGGCGAATGTTCTTGCGAGCTTCATTAACTCCACTGTAATAAGAAAGTGATACAAAAATAATCATTTTTAAATTGTTATTTATAAACTGACTGCGCATGTTGGCGCAGTAGTTGGGTTCGTGTAAGTAAAGGATCCACCCAAAACAATTTTTTGTATGATCCATAAATTGTAGTTCCGAATTTGGCTGCGGCGTGTATGTGAATCTGTATGTTTGTAAATGCACCTACGACACATGAGAAATTCCAAGTGTGGAACAACATTTTTTTTTAAAGATTTCATATTATCAGGTATTTTTAGATTATTATTTTTTTGCATATAACACAGATATACTTTTTAATAACTTGATTAGATGCTGTAGACGAAAATAGATCGATTGACGCCTTGTTCAACAAAAAACAAGTCTAACTAGATCTAATGAGGAACCTACTCAAAATTGAGTTCCAATGTTTAACTATGATATGCAGACATGCATTTTAATAAGCATACATTGAATAATTTTTTTTTGCTCTCAATATTTGCCAAATCGGTCCATCGGTTCTCGAGTTTTAACGAAACTAACGAACAGCAATTGATTTTTATATTGCTTATGGGAAAATTTCTTATGACTTTATTTAAACCATATAGTTGTTATTTTCATCATCTTGACTGACGATATAAGAAAAATGAGCAAACTAAGCGTAGTAATTAAGCCAAAAAGTGCATTATTCTCTTTGAGGTAATTTGAACACTATTTACAAATACGGCATTATAACAGCAGCGCCGCGTGTCCGTAACTTTCTAGACAACCTACAATATACAGCTCTTCTGTCGGCAAGAAACATGAAGCTGAATCTCACAGAATTTAATACTTGATTAATTTCATTATTAATTTTATTTGAATATACCAATTTTTCAATTTTCGGTTTTCGTTGAAATTTTTAGTTGTAATATGCTTTTGCGAACGAGTATCACTTGTAGTTTCATTTAAATCATATGAGTAATCTCTATACTGTTTAGAGAAGATATTTCGAACAAACTTTTCTAGTCTCAAAAGTGATTAATTATAGCAATTAATTATATTAATTCGATAACAAATTAGTACATCTTAATGTATATGTAAATAATTAATGAACGCGAGCGAAGCGAAATTAAACAATAACAGAAAATAATCTGATAAAGGAGATACCAAGATAACAATTGAGAAAAAGCTACAAACATTTACCTGGATCACATATGATTCTAAATGCATTTCCTACAATAAAGTCATCCTTCGGGCCAGGCAGCTTCTTGATCATCCGAGCTCGTGCATTGTAGTTCAGGAGGAGATCTAGAACACCCAAAAGTACCGCCACAACACCAAAATACAACCACATTTCGGTAACGTCCTATCACATAAACCGCCCAAAAAAGACTGCTACTCCCAGAATACGTAATTATATGGTAAGTAACTAAGATCTCGACTCGTTTCATTTTTTATATACATATGTATACGAAATAAATACATATTATATTTACATACGTACATACAAAATGTAATCAATAAGAATTTTCTAAGGAGACAAGTTGAAGGACTTTCTTTCGATGTAAAATAAGATAGCAAATTAAGAAAATTTTTACTGGGGCTAAAGTTCAATTGCCGAGACGTGATCATTTGTGGACAAAATAGTATAAGTATGTTATAATTATTATATTTATAAATTTAATTTGTATGTATTGAAATAAAAACTTGTATAAATTCGAAAGGACTAAATATACTTAAAAACTAAAATAGTGTTATTTTTGTTATTCATTTCAAACATGAGAGAATAGAGATTAGGTACTAGTTATTTTCATGAGCGATAGCCCCATGAAGGACTTCTGTAGCTTGGACAGTCGAAATTGCGGTGTAGCTAACTTGTTTTTACCTCTAGTAGGTATTAAAATTATGCCTATCGCTTCTTTTTTCAACTGACTGTAAAAATTTTCGCACATACATAATATTTTCATATATAAATTGACAGGGTATCTACCGATAGGATATTTATAGTTTTAAATAATCCTTTCAGCGATTCTCGACGGGGTAGCTATATATTGCTTGGATAGCCCGGTTATGTAATATAAAAAATGATTCTACTTCCGCAGCTTGACCCCACAGCAAAATGCCGTACCAGATAATGCTGTGATTTTCACAGCATTACGTATTTACGTATAATAGATAACCGTTACTGTATTCTGCTGCAAAACTGCAAAAGCAACTGAACTCAATCTCCATGAAAGTGCCTTTATCTAAGGTTCCCATTGTAGCCTATACATTGTCTAGTGTGATACCTAAAAATATAATCTCGCTAATAATTTCCTACTTTTGGCTGTTAAAAACAATGTCGCAATCATTACTTCGCTTGTTTTGCAAGTTAAATTTAATACATTTGATTTTTTCTCGTTAAGCGATAAGTTATTTATTAATAGTGAACCTGTTATGAACTTGAAAAATAGAGCTATTTACGTCACACATGTATATCGACCTACTCTTAAAATTAACGTATAATACATATATGTGCATACATTTATTGTGTATATTAATATTATATACATATACGGATGATGACGGGGTATGAAAATTAAATATATAATTAGTCCGACAATTAGGTAATGAAAATATTAGACACGTATTATTTTTGTTTAATCGTATAAGTAAACAATACTTACATAAAACGAATCAAAGTTTAGGAGTGGGAGCTAAGCTAGGTACGTCACTTTTGCTAAATAGCTATGCTACGAAGATGTTATAGCTAAGTTGGGATATTATGTGACTGTTTCCACTGATACTAAGCTATGTAGCTGTACGAGGAAGAAGGTCGAATCGAATATGCGATATATCGATAGTAAGCTATCTGTAATATAGCTTAGCTGAGTCCGTTTCCACTTAAACCGGTGTTAAGCATGGTAGAAGCCAAACGCATCCACGGCATCGTAGCATAGCACACCTCTGGTGGAAAACGTTCATAAAGTGACATTACACTTTATTTCAAATCAATATACCGTAGAAAGTACTAGTTTCTGTACGTTTTAAAATAATTTACCGGACGGACATTGAAATACAAAATTAGTAAAACAACAACAATAGTTCACTTAACATTTAATAAAAAAAGTATATATAAAAATACAGTCTATAATGTTTATTACATAAATCATTTTCGTTTGATAAAATTAACTAGCACTGGACCGTCGTTCCGGAGTACCAAGTCAGCAGTGAACGTGATGTCGCAGGGTCGCGTGACGGGAGACAGGTAGAACTTCCTCAGCACCCTCGCGACCGCTATCTTCATCTCCATCATCGCAAACTTTTGTCCTGAAACAATTGTAACACATTAATTAAATGAATCAATTAATAACCTGCTGATAAACTACTTGTTTATCATGTTAATCGGTTCTAGAAAGCGCTTTATACTTTGGCAATGACATTCAATGTCATAATCATAATTTAGACTATACGCGGTCGACGCGATAGCTAGGCAACCGGCTGCCGTGCAACGCTTAGCGGGTTTGATACCGGCACGGAACAATTCTTTGTGTGATCCACATTCCACAAATTTTTGTTACAAATCTGGGTATCATATGTATGTAAAATTATATATTTGTAAAGTCATTCACGAGTTGAAAAACCTAGTGGACAACGTAAAAAAATGGATCAAATCATTACAACAAAGTACAAATTCATGTTGGGATTGTTGGGCATTGATTTGCTTATTCATACTATTTTTAGTGCAAGTGTGATACAGGATTTAAGATATCGCTGGGATGACGACAAAGCCTAAGGTGATGTAAAGATATTGTGAAAACCATTCCTATAAAAAGTTACCTATACAGTTTCTAGGCCCAGCACTGAAGGGAATGTATGCGTATGGATGTCTGCCGACACTGTTCTCCGGAAGGAACCGGTCAGGGTCAAACTCAGTCGGGTTCTTGAATAAGTCAGATCTATAATGCAGGTCCAAGATCAGAATGTGGCATAATGATCCCGCTGGTATCGTGTAATTACCTGAAAATTAATATCTTTATTAGTACTGGAAAGGCAAATATGTAGGAACAATACAATATTTTCGATACGTACTTAGAACTGTGTCTTCATTCAAATGACGACTTATAAAGTGCACTGGTGGGTAAAGTCGCAAGGACTCTTTGATGCAACATTCTAAATACTTCATCTTCGCTAAATCTTCCATCTTAATAGGTCGGTCCTCATCACCGAATATTTCATCTAGCTCTTGGATAATTTTATCCTGAAACATTATTTTATTACGAGTTGATATTACGAGTTGATATTAGGTAGTCATTCATTATATTTATCATTTTCAGTCTAATACTTTAGATAGGTTATCGACGGAAATAAAAAATCTGACCTGAATTTTCTTATGATTAGCAAGCAACATAAAACAATATGTCAGACCGCTAGCAGTTGTGTCGTGACCCTGAAAAATGTAAACCACATTTACATAAAATAGAAAGTTTCGCTGAAATTAGTTTCAGAAGTTTAGAATGATAACTAACTTCAAACATAAAAGTGTCCACTTCTTCTTGCACACCGATCTTGTCAATATGTCCTTCTTTCTGAGCGGACAGAAGTAAGTCTAACATTGCAGTTTTCTTCTTTTTCTTGTAAACATACGAGTCATCATCGTCAGCCTCAATTTGTTCATTAATGTTGATGCCATTCTTCTCGATGTATTCTCTCCTTTGTTCTATTACATTCTCAGTAAAACTGTGCACAACTTTCAAACATTTAGTTTGTCTTCTGCCCAAAGGCGACAGGTTGAATATGAAGTCTGGGTACAAATATATTCTTACAAATCTGTCAAAGAATACAGAACCGATGTCGTAAATAGCTTGTTTGTACGATCTGGCAGCATTGTTATCATCGCTTAATTGAGTGCCCATCGCAGTTTCTGCAACAAACAATAATAACTAAATTTATGTTGAAGAATACACAAAGAATTTTTTATAAAATATTGTATAAACCGCGCCAAATGCTATATGTTCTAAATAACACGCAAAATGTTTAACAGTTATCTTTTACTCTCATTGCACCGTTGCATTGTGAGGATGCAATGCAATTTTATTGTTCTTGTGTTTGTCTTATCAAAACCGTCAAACATTTAATAATAAGAACTCCTAAAGGTCCCAAAGTCAATAGATACAATCGGGTATCTGACAAAAGAGTCAGTAGATAACTTAAGGCAAAGTTCACTTACTGCCGTACTCAGAGTCATTTAAAGGTTACTTAACCTTATCCTTAGCAATTGTTTTCGGAACAAAATTAACGATTTTGTAAAGAGTATTTTTATTAATCATTAAATGTTTTTGAGTACGGCAGCTAGACTGTGTCCCAGACCTTGACAATTGTAATAAAAACCATTTCAATTTACTTTCTCGTACCTACACAAAAGTATTACTACACACGGCTAGAAAGATAGAAAGTTCTCGAGGTATACAAGTAGGTAAGTGACGATAAGATTGCAAAATAAGAACGTATAAATACTAAATAAAGTACCTATATATTTTATATTTCTTTGATACCAACGTCATGCATACACCTTGATATTATTATGACCGTGCTATGATACGAAAACTCCAAAAAGTCCATCGTATTGTACACCTGTGTGATACGATTATTGCGTACTGTCTTCCCTTGGGATAAAAATATCTTATTATCCAAGTCAGCTCATACCCTGTCTGTATACCACATCAAAATACATTCAATAATTTCAGCGTGATTGATGGACAAATATCCAAACTTACACCTTTGTAATATTAAGTGTGACGTATTTAGTTCAATTTACGTATTTTATTGAGTTGTTCAGTCATGTGTAGGTACGCACCACAGATGGAGTTGAGGGTAAACTCGGAGAGTACAGGCACCACATCGATGGGCTTCCCCGCGGTCTGGTTCAGCGCTTCCAGGAACCTCTCGCTGTTCTCATCTATTATCTCACAGAACTGCTTCAGTATGTTGAAGTGGAAAGCAGGAGTCAGGATCTTCCTGCGTGTCTGCCATTTTTCTCCTATTAAAGTGATAAATTCGAAACGGTTATTGTTGAATGCCTAGTTTAGGACAAAATAGTGCTAATTAACATGATCTTGGTTTATTTGGAATATGATAGACAAAGGTAGTTCGGTAGTTAACAAATTAAAAGTATTTTTAGACTTTCCATATTAAAAAAAAACTGTTGAAGTACATAATCAAATAGACATTATATAGTTACCATTACTGACGAGTAACCCGTCTCGTAGCCAAGGCTTCAAGAATGTGTAGATCATACTTTTATCACCGTACTTCATACTAGACATAATTATCTAAAAACATATTACAATAGTGCATTGTATTATAATTATATTATGTGAATATTTTAGTCTTAGTATTTATATTATTTATAATAGACGCATAGGTAATTAAACATAATAAAAAATGACTTTATAATGTTTAAAAATTAAATAAATATAGTCACTAACCTCAACATCCTGAGGATTATAAATAAAAACAGCACCAAATGGATATATCCACACTCTAAAGATTCCATCAAATTGAGCGGCAAATTCTCTTCCAATTTTCATTGTCTCGACTGTGATAATTAAATAAAGATACGTAAATGAAAATCGAAATAACTTATATAAGCGAATTTCTTTTACAACCCCTTTATGCTTCTAGAAAAAATGAAGGTAAAATTTACCTTTCCATCATTTTAAAAAATATACTTAAGTATGTAATAACTGCATAAAGCGGGATTTTCAGCTAAATAACGTTAAAATAAAGGGGGAGGCTTTTGTCCAGCACAGGAGACGTCTCTCAGCTGATGATGATGATGAACGTTAAAATTAATTCATAGTTGCTAAGGCTTTATTAAAACAGACCGCAATAGGTCTGTAACTTCATAAGTCGTTCAGAAATAAAATTAACAAAATGTAGTTGTAGTGGTCTACTAACTACATTTTGTTGTGTTTAATGGAAACGGGGCAAATAGGAGCCAACTGAAATTAAGGTAGGTCATTTCGCGTCACCAATTTTTATCAATTGCAGGTAATTAATCGTAATTAAAAACATTTTGTTATGTTACCTGCCGAACGTATGACAGTCAATCCATTGCCAACGATGAAATCGTCTCTAGGCCCGGGAAGTTTTCTGATCATTCGAGCCTTTTCATTGTAGTTTAACAAAATGTGTATAATGCACAGGAATATAACGGTCCCTACTAAATACACGAACATTTTAGATCACGTCCTAGTACAGTAATGTTT
Source organism: Spodoptera frugiperda (assembly GCF_023101765.2). NCBI lineage: Eukaryota > Metazoa > Arthropoda > Insecta > Lepidoptera > Noctuidae > Spodoptera > Spodoptera frugiperda. The sequence continues at coordinate 10,273,886 of NC_064226.1, read as the reverse complement.
GAAGTGCGACTGATAACACCTAAAGTATTAATTGTATACAAAAATTATCAGCACATACAAAATATTAACATATATATGTGTATATATATATATATATATTGTATATCTGTGAGATAAATCTATATATATAAGAATGAGTTGCTGTTTGTCAGTCCCGCTGAAACTCGAAAACGGCTGGACCGATTTGGCTAATTTTGGTCTAAATTTTTTGTTCAGGGTTTAGTAGGCGAGAAAACACACTAGGATTTTCTCCTGGGTCGTGGATGCGTTTACAAATATACAAGATCACATACACATGTCACCCAGACCCAAAGCAAACAATTTATGAATCATACAAAGAGCTGTGTGGGAATGTAACCCGCTTCTCGTTGCATTGCAGCCCAACCACCACGCCGGCCGTACGGTTACATATGGGAACAGCTGTAATCAGTCAAGTTAGGTGTATTAGATCAATCCATTAAACCTAGTTAATTAGTCTGGGTCATTGAGAGCTAAATAAATAAAACTGTTGTATTCGATTAACTCCTACACGTAAATAAACAAAGATTATGACAGTAATCGATACAAACAATAATAGAAAAGTAATGACTGTTTATGTTTACGTAAATTTATAGCCAAGTAAATTACTGTTGTGAACAGTTATCTATAGATGAATGAGCTCAAATGGAAAATTTTATTGTAATTATATCGAGATATTGTTCCATCGTAATCGATAGTATGTATTTAATGTAAGATTAATAAAATATCAGATAAAATATAAGGGTGCGTTTATATGACATAGAAATAGATCACGCAGCCAACACGCGGTCGCGATGAGGCAACCGCCTGAGAATTTTTGCTTTGTCTAACAATTTTTTTTTTTGGCGGAACATCATGCAATTACTTCTCCCGCCTTGGGCGACGCGAGAGGGAGTGTCAGACTCTTAAAAAACACCCCGTCCTTAATCTTAATCGCATGAGAAGCAAGAAATCAAATGTACTAATGGCTGTACTTGCGATTTATTTTCGCGACTGATTTATTACCTTATTGACTTTCAGATTTATAATTAGCAATAATATTGAGATTAAATTTATAAGATTGCAAAAATTGTGCCAATTACACAACACATCCGTAAAGATAACCATGTTATGTTATATATCTAATAATCCTGCCAATGATAAAATACTTAAGATTTTTTGATAACCTTTGGACTTTACATGTAATCAAAAATAATTTTATTTACTAAGAGACGCCCAGTTTTGTTTTACATTTTTTATGAATTTTAGTTGAAATGATTTAATGGATTTAATTTGAAATGCAAAAATTGTGAGAATTAACGGATGTAAGTTTGAAATAAATATTTCTTACTACTGTATGTATGTACTGTAAATTTATTTATTTCGGTAAAGAAAACGATTTTACTTTGCCTTCCATCCAAAGGATATGATGAAAAAGTGCAGGTCAAATATTGGGATTGATCTTAAAATTTTCAATGAGCACAGTGAAATAAAAGAAACAAATAGTTGTGATTCTTATATTTATAAAACTATTCATAGCAGTCAATTACATACAAATACGTTATGATTGTTCGCTTATGAATCTCGTTTAACAAAATTGACGAGCACTGGACCGTCGTTCCTGAGTACCAAGTCAGCAGTGAACGTGATGTCGCAGGGTCGCGTGACGGGAGACAGGTAGAACTTCCTCAGCACCCTCGCGACCGCTATCTTCATCTCCATCATCGCAAACTTTTGACCTGAAACAATTGTTAATGTTTACTTCTTAAGTACATTAAGTTCATTGAGGACATCTAATATAAACCCTGATAAAGTACTGTTATCACTTATGTCTAGAGATTAGACCCAGATTTAGAATATCGATTAATCAAAATCTATATTTAGAATCTTGCTGCCACGCGTCTAAATTGTAGTACCATATTGATTATCAGGAGTAGCAAATTATTAAAAAAACGTTCTTTAAAAAACCTAGAAACTTTATAGAACCATGGAGACAAGCTTTTAATATCTAGAAGTATCTACATGATCGAGGGGAATGTGGGGTATCTACTATTTTGGCTTTAATTATTCAGGAGAAACCTCGAGAGATTCAGGAGAATTCACGAGAAAACGGGATCATGATCACAATGATGATGTTCGTATATAGATAACCAACATTTTAAGAATCTTAGATTTGTAGTTACCTATACAATTCCTAGGTCCAGCGCTGAAAGGAATATATGAGTATGGATGTCTGCCGACACTGTTCTCTGGTAAGAACCTGTCAGGGTCGAACACTGTCGGGTTCTTGAACAAGTCGGGTCTCAAGTGCAAGTCCGAGATCAAGATGTGACAATATGCTCCTGCTGGTATCTTGTAATTACCTGTAAAAAATGAATTAGGAATTTAGTACAACTATTTTCTGTCCAAAAGTATTTTGAAAGTACAAAAACTTACTTAGAACTGTATCTTCGTTTATATTGCGGCTTATGAAGTGCACTGGTGGATAAAGTCGCAAGGACTCCTTGATGCAACATTCTAAATACTTCATCTTCGCTAAATCTTCCATCTTAATAGGTCGGTCCTCGTTACCGAATATATCATCTAGCTCTTGGATAATTTTATCCTGAAACATTTTTAGTCGTCATTTTAATTTGTCGATACTTACATATTTTTTGATCAAAATTTTAACATAATTATACGTATGTAAGTTGTATATTCCCATGAAACAATTTATCGGGTACTTAATTAAGAACTACGGTTCATGAATTAAGTTCAGTCACTAACCTGAATCTCCTTATGATTAGCGATTAACATAAAACAAAATGTCAGACCGCTAGCAGTAGTGTCGTGGCCCTAGAATTAAAAGAAAACAGAATAGAATACAATACAGATGTGGACAAGTTGAACTTAAGAATAAAATGTTGAGTAACTCTAACCTCAAACATAAAAGTGTCCACTTCTTCTTGCACACCGCTCTTGTCAATATGTCCTTCTTTCTGAGCGGACAGAAGTAAGTCTAACATTGCAGTTTTCTTCTTTTTCTTATAAACATACGAGTCATCATCGTCAGCCTCAATTTGTTCATTAAAGTTGATGCCATTCTTCTCGATGTATTCTCTCCTTTGTTCTATGACATTCTCAGTAAAACTGTGCACAACTTTCAAATATCTATTTTCCTTCCGTCCCATTGGTGATAGTTTGAAAATAAACTCTGGATACAGATATACTCTGACGAATCTTTGAAAAATTAAACATCCTAAATCGTAAATAGCTTGTTTGTACGATCTGGCAGCACTGTTGTCGTCGGTTAATTGAGTGCCCATTGCAGTTTCTGAAATTAAGTTTATACGTAAATTGGGTAATACACTCTTGCGTGTGTTAAGCGCAGTACAAGACATTTTAAGTTTATATTTAGGTGAAAGTTGAAATACATTTTATTCATTAGTATTTGTGAAAATGGTACATGGTACTATTATATATTATCATAGGTGAAGGTATTTACTTTCTCGAGTATATGCAAGCTTTCTAAGTCTCGCTTAGTTACCTAGACGAAACATCAATCAAAATAGTTACAAAAGGTATAAAGAACTAGGTGATACAGTGGGTGGACTTATCTTGTAATACTACTACACTACTACTGATATTAATAAAACTTTCCTATAAAATACTTTAATCTCATGTTTAGCAAAGAGCAATGTAGATAACATAGGTAAGACAAAGTTCACTTCTTTCAGCAAATGCGTACTTAAAATAAAATATTTTAGTGAACACGTGTAATAACTTTTTAGTGATATGTAGTCTGTTCTAAATTAACAATACGAGAACATACTTTTATTTTGGTTGAACCGAGATTTTATATTTAGCGACCACATTTTGAAAATAAAACAGAAATGTAGATGTTACAAGACAGAAGTTTAGCTATACGCACCACAGATGGAGTTGAGGGTAAACTCCGAGAGTACAGGCACCACATCGATGGGCTTCCCCGCAGTCTGGTTCAGCGCTTCCAGGAACCTCTCGCTGTTCTCATCTATTATCTCACAGAACTGCTTCAGTATATTGAAGTGGAAAGCAGGAGTCAGGATCTTCCTGCGTGTCTGCCATTTTGCACCTAAAAAATTAAGATTATAATGTATGCCGAACATGTGAATATTCTTAGTTTCCAATGTAATAAGCTTTTCATAATTACCGTTACTGACGAGCAAACCATCTCCCAGCCAATTTTTCAAGAAATTATAGATGAAACTTTTTTCACCAAATTTCATGCCCGACATGAGTATCTATTAAAAAAATGTAACGTAAATAAACATACAAGTTGATTTTATTGTAAGAAAGCAATTATAGAAGCTACTGACCTCAATATCCTCAGGATTGTATACGAAAATCGCTCCCATGGGGCAAACCCATACTCTAAAGATTCCATCAAATTCTGTGCAGAATTCTCTTCTTAATTTCATGGTCTCAACTGTGTTGTGGAGAAAAATAATTCAGATTATTGATATTTTATTTGTATACACATAATGTAAAAAATATGCATGAGTTTTCGTGACGCAGTTGAATTTTACCTAGAAATCTTGAATATTTATAGAAAACTTATACATGAGTTTCCAAAACGTTAATGGACTTACTTGCATAGGTACTTATTATACGCATTTATGTAAATTTCTATAGAAATACTGTGTACACGGATTAAAAAAGGTATGCAGAAAAGTAATCTGAGAGTTGCGTGAGTATTTCCCGAATATTTAATTAATTAAAAGCCCCTTTTTTGCCTCTCCTTAATTGTAACTCATTAATGAAATTCATTATTTCGCTCAAAGTTTCCACTTGGTGCAATAATATATTTTTATTGATTAGCAAAACAACTAAGCATCAATAAGGATTGTTACAGGAACCTGTGTGTGGTATGTGGGATCATCAGAATTATATAAAAAAGTATTAATTAATTAGTGTACAAATTACCTACATGATGTTTGTTTTTTTATAATTTCATACATAAATGAATAGCATATCCCTAACCACTTATAATTTACCTGGAGAACGTATAACAGTAAATCCATTGCCAATGATGAAGTCATCTCTAGGCCCGGGTAATTTCCTTATCAATCGAGCCTTTCTGTTGTAGTTGAGCAAAATGTGGAGAATGCACAGAAATATAACAGCTACCACTAAATACGCGAACATTTTGCACAACGTCGTATTGCATTAATATTGAAAGCACTACTGATTACCATTGAATCGATGTATTGTTTATATCGCGAACTTTATCAAAATAATACACCATATATCTTATATAATTTATACCTATTAATAATTAGGCGCTAGATAAGATCCTTTGTGTGTGAATTGACAATATTGTTCAAGCCGACTGTGTATTGAAGTTAACGAAGCTGCTATCATAAAAAAAGCTGTACCTTTTTATTTAAATTGGTTTTCCAAATCACAATTTTCACAAAGTATACAATTTCGGTGACGATATGGACCAGAATAAATAAGTAAATACTTTTCTAATGAACTTAATTGAACTCTTATCCTTTCATCTTGCTTTAAACATAATTTTAGGAAACCAAGCTAGAGCCATTGTTTCTGCTCGGTTTTAGGAGGCAACTTGTTTCATGTTGGAATGTAATAAAATAGTTCACCATATGTAATTCCTAATTATTGACTGCATCCAAAAATAGCCTGTAAATATTGTATTGTGCGATAAGAAAACGCTATGTGTAGATATTGGTTGAAAATTCATTGCAATTTTACGCGCCATTAAATTAAATTAAAATCAAGGTGAAAATGACTGCACGGTTGGCGCGGTGGCTGGCGCACAACGTGTAGCGGGTTCGATTCCTGCACGGAGCAACTCTTTGTGTGATCCACAAATTGTTGTTTCGGGTCTGGGTGTCATGTGCATGTGAAATTGTATGTCTGTAAACGCACCCACGACACAGGAGAAAATACTAATGTGGGGCAACGTTTAAAAAAAAAGAAGAAAAAAAAATGTTTACTTAGAAGGAGAAAAGCTCTACTAGTTTAATTTACATGAGATACCCATTAATTTTCGTGAGTAAACCGTGATTTTTAGTTAATTTTTAGTTAATTTAGCATGCGTCACGATATCTATTGTAAAAATATACATACTATTGTTTAAATCAATATTAATTCGAGCAAAGCTCGAGGTAGGTAGTAGTATCTAATTATATGTGTAATCTGTAGTATATAGATTAAAAACTGGATTGAACCCATTCACTATTAGGATCCGGGACTTAGATTATGATAATATTCAAGATATTTAAAAATCACACGCTACGTTTATCTATAGCTTTTGCACGCGTTAGTATTTTTCTTTAACATATATTTAGGGTGATATCGTCTCGGGATCTTATTTTTTACTAAAATATTTTCTAATAAATAAATGTGTATGTAACTAGAATAAACTATGAATCGACATTGCTTTGATTGATTCAGAGAGCATAGGTACTATACATGTAGTTGTACTATTACTTGCGAACGGAAGGTCAGGCAAAGTTCAGTCTTTGTCCAGTGTGTACCAAGTTATGGAGTGTATATGAACAGATATTGCAAATTATAGTACCGACTATCATGCTACATCCAGAACTAGGAGTATCATTTTAATTTTAAACCTACGTATACATTTTTACACAAAATATGCTAAATTATTGAAAAGATACTAATGATAAATTTCTGTAAACAAAAGGAAGTGTTGTTTGTGAAGAGCCAGACGGTAAAATATAAATAAAATGAGTCAGGATGCGATAATGTGGCTACCACTACCTACGCGCACTGGACGATGGTGACTGTTGATTTAACAAAATATTTTACAGACATTTAACCAACAAAGGAAAAGTGTATGACGAGATAACGTCTGATGTAAGAGGATGGCAGAAAAAATATATTACCTAATTCTAATTAAATTCTAACTATCTAGTCGCTATGACGGTTCTGCGATATATACTACGCCTAGCAACATGGGGTGTTACGCCGCTACGGCAATAGTACGCTGTACTACGCCTAGCAACATGGACAGCTACGCCGCTACGACAATTCTACGCTGTACTACGCCTAGCTAGAAGAAATGCTAAATTGCTAGGCCAATAGACAATACTGCGCCTAATCGCCTGGTGCAGTACGCTGCCACGGCAATTCAACACTGTACTACGCTCAGCTACAAGGGCTGCTATGCCAATTTTACGGTGTACTACGCCAAGGTACAAGGAATGCTACATTGCTACGCTGATTCTACGCTATACTACTTCTAATCCTCTGGAGTGATGATTTTTATTTTTGAGGTTGGAAATTCACCTAATACCTTCTCCCGCCTGTGGTAAGGCGAGAGAGGGACTTCTACGAGTAAACGTACTATACGAATGTTTACGTTACGTCCGCTATGCTTCTAAATCGGACAATGAACCTGTTGTATGTACAATAAAAATCTTATTAAATCAAGTAGATGAGTGGGTGGGTTATTGATATTTATTAGGTACGAGGGGACGCACGAAACCTTTTACAACTCTATCATAAACCGCATGCGTACCTGTCACAGTCTATAGACATATTTATAGTGATAAATACGAACATAATTATATTCGCTTCAAATATACTTCAACTACTGAAAATTTTGTAACCTTTCCTTTAAAATTACTTTAAACCTATTCCAGAAACAACCTCCATTGTTCCATCTCTGGTATAAAGAAACCTCTTGACATAAATAAAGTACCGCCTGTCATAATTTCTGAGCAATCTATTCAATCGACCTCAATTGCCTACAGTTTAGACAGTAGCGTACAGCTCTTGGCCAGTTTAGGCGTAAAACTATATATTTATAGATCACAATCATTCACTTCATTGCTAATCTACATGGTTTTGGGATATTAAGTATTGCAAAAGATAAATAAATGATGCAATTTTTAATTTCATATCTTTGTTTTTAACTTTTTACATATTCTTTGTTTAGAAATATATTGGATACTAGCTTCTGCCCGTGGTTTTGCCCGCGTTCCCGCGGGATAGGATTCGCTATAAATATCCTATAACCCAAGTTAGCTCATATAAATATTCTAACTTTACTTTTGACTGATTAGTTATGTGAAAGACTTTTTTGTATAAGTAAATTACTATCTTGTAATTAGTAATTTTTTAGTGCTCCTTTCGCCTGTGATACAGGATATTGTTCGTTAGGACGGAGCTGCGGACTACCTAGCGTGTTTACCGGGGCTCAGGAGAAGGAACGGGGTGGTTTTTAGTCATAAATGTCTCACTCGGCTTGAAAACTCATTGGATGATTTTCGAAATTTGCGAGATCTATGATTTTAATAAGATGTTTTTGTGTATTTTGACTAATTTATTACAATGAATAAAGATTTATTATATTATTATGTTATACCCTGTCGGTATACCAAATTTCATCCAAATCCGTTCAGTAGTTTTAGCGTAATTGACGGACAAACAAACAAACTTTCACATTTATAATATTAGTGCGATACTTATCCTGATGTAACTTGCTCGGCTTTAAATTAAAATCGATCAAAGATAACAATACAAAGTTATCTGATACGTCACCAAGTATTTAAAGTATTGTATTAATAACTTTATTGTCTACGTGAGAATTGCGAAACCTTGAAATTTCGAACGAACACCCATGTTTTGCGATAGTCAGACATGTTGGTAGTGCCTTCAAATGCCTCCAAAACCTCATGCATGAGGGTGAGGATTACTTTCAATGGCAAAGTACCAATGAGTCATTTTCAGAGTTATATGTATTTTTTAAGATTATTTAGACATCACTGACAAAACGGCGAAGGGAAATAACGTGAGGAAACCTGAAGTATAATTTCTAATTATAAATTTGAAATCGCCAACCCGCATTGAGCAAGCGTGGTGATTAATGCTCAAACTTTAACTGTGTGAGAAGAGGCTTTAGTCAGTAGTAATCATTAATAGGCTGTTGATGATGAACTAAATCTAACTAAATCGAAATCGATACTTTTCACTGGCCATTGCACTTGTATCTATTCTAAAATTAAAACATTTGAATTTCCTTAGCAAGCAAAAGACAAACTTTTATTACACACAGTAACTTTATTAATCAGCCTTGTCATATATCTAGAAACAATGGAGCGTGCATTACTCAGTGTAACTGGTATATACCAGTGGCGCCACAATAATAAAAAAACAAACCTCTTAATTATGGAACTGAAGAACTATCGATTGATTGACGCACGAGGCTAATAACAACAAAAGGAGCATTATTGATTGTCATTTGTAGGCATGCACATGAACATTATATATTGTTCCATAGTCCATGTAATTTATTCTCACACTTACGATTTTCCTGTGTATGTGTCCGTTTTAATAATGTTTGTGTAGTTTTTGTCCAAATTTGAGGCCTTTGCCCTGCAGTGGGAAGATCACAGCTAAAAATAAAATGATTTATTAAGACTGAAGTTCGCTTTGCATCTTAGTAACAAAAATGCCAAGAGAACTAAATGAGACCTTCACCAAGATGGCAATGAGAAATTAAAGACGAGGAAAAACATCTGATATTGCTCGAACATGTGGTGTGTGCTTACTAATTGTATAAATACCACGTCGATGCTCAAGTTATGACCACCACGTACCAGTTCCCAGAAACCTTCGATTATTTTAGCTGTAGATTGGTAAGGCTCTTATTAAGTAAGTATATAAATATATTAGTGGGATTAAAAAGAGAACGAGAAGAATCTGGGTTAGGTACTACATAGGCAGTCTACTATTATACTGCTATCTAGTATTTGTAGGTATGTTATCCCCATATCCAATATTTATCTTATGTGTTTAGATATGAAGTTTACTCTTAATCTATCTCAAACTCTTGAGCACAAGCACAACAATTCAAGGTTTCTCTGCTATCTTGTTAATACTGTTATAGTGACGAGTTACACGAAAATAATACACTGTCATCACTAAACATTCACGTTTAGATAATCCCACTTCTTTAAATGATATCATACATTAGAATTGGTTAAGGACAAAACCAAATTCTTTTTCTCTAAAGTTATCCTCCTCGATACATTATTTTTATTTTCGATAAAGAAGTGAACGCATATGAGGAAAAGTAAAGGCAAACTCGAAAAAAACAATTCTATTTTAGATGTTCAGAATAAAAACTTATTCCTGGATAAAGAAATAAATTTTCCGAAATGGCAATTGTAGTATTTATAGCCATGAGCCATTGTGAATCTCCTTACGTCACAGAAAATGTCACAACAAAAGTTATATAGAAATCAAAAGTGTGATTTGGAAATTACATAACAATTATCGACAAAATGAATCAATCTAAATCAAAAGATAAACACGAAATATGCACAAAAATGATTTCGAACAAATAAATTGATGTCAAGACGATAACATGAAACCATATCGCCGATCAAATAAAGTTTTTATGGTCGAAGTATGATCAACATGATTCGTTTAATTTTAAATGAAATCTTTCCCAATTATTATTATGTTATCGGCTTACTCACGTTACTGTTTGACGAGGAACTCGACTAGTTTCAAATCATGCTAGAGGCTCATCAATAGAGGATAAGAACTGGACTGATACTTATCATTCAGAACCTCCAAAGCAATCTTACATTCTTGGTTAGATAGTAGACAGATTTTTGAGCTTCTACCTAGCCGAGAATAACTGGCAAAATTACCTGTTTGCTTTCGTGCATAAAGACGTGACGTCTGAAGCGCATAGATATCATCAGTCATGTGTATGTGAAATTGTATACTTAATTGTAATGGAACCTACAACACTGGAGACTATTCTAAGGTGGAGCACGTTAACCGCCGCGTAGGTCACCGGTGACCCCGTGGACCTCCACGGGGTCACCGGTGACCGGAGCACCATGGGGGTACCGGAGCAGGTCAAAAAAAAAGGTCACCGGCGGAGGAGTGGCTTTCAACTGTTTGCTGTCAAAAGGCTCAAAGAAAAAAAAAGCTATCTTAGCTTGTTCTACATTTCAGGATTGTAAGTTCTTCAATTTGAGAATAAATAATTTACTTTATGTTTCCAGCAGCTGCGCTCGGCGTCAAGGCTGGGTCGTGTACGCGTGCTTGCGCGGGAGTTCGCGAGCGACGTGCAGTCCCTCTGGCGGTACGGAGCGCCGTTCCCCACGTTCCTGAAACTCATCGGCACACTGATTCTCTGTCTCCTCGTCGTGATGCCACTCATCTACCCGGTATTTGTCGTCGTCATCTCGTACTTCACGTGCGAAAGCTTATTTCTGAGGTAGGATTTATTTTCCAATACGTTAGGTACCAACAATTGACTGTATAATTTAAGGTTGTTAACCAATTCAGAAATATTCGTGTCACAATGTATGTTTCCCTAGTCTTATACAATTTTATAAATAAGGTGATGCTCGCTACATTGTAGTGAAATAGTAATCTTTACCTTGTCTCAAAAGCGTGCACAAACTGAGAATTATGTGAAGGATTCCATTAAATAAAAAGATTTCCTTAAAACAAGAAGAAACCGGTTTTGTACCCAAACATGTGTTGCTATCAAGATAACATACTTAAGATCAACTTTCACAGCTGGTGGTTGGACCAGCCGGGGAGGTTCCTACCGATGCCGATCGCGCGCAGAACTATCTCAGCTGGGTTCCGGCCGACCAGCCCACCAGACGTATGGAAAGTGCGTGAGGTGCTCACTCGCGGCTTCCTGCTCACACACTCCTTGGCCACCTCTGTCGACTACCTTTGCGTCATGCAAGGTCTCCTCGATGAAGCCTAAAGTAAACAAACTACCTAAGAATATAAAACCTTCAACTTAAATAGGTGGATAAACTAAAAGGCTTTCTTAAAGTCCTTTACATGATTCGGTAATAAATTATAATATTATACTCCTTTTGCAACTGTAATCATATTCACTACTTTTGTAAAATGCCTCGTAAAACAAAGACTGGTAAAGTCTATTATCGGTTTTAATGGGTACTCAATCTTACACTTAATGAATGTTGTTAAAGGGAACTATTACTTTTATGACTACTTAATAAATGAATTTTAAATCCTTCAGTTTTCTTGTAGGTATTTAGTAATGCTAATGTGTAATAGAAATTAGGGAATACAAATAGTCACAGTGTAAACTTGGAACTAGCCGCAGTGTACATTAGAAAAAATAAACAAACGCGTAACATTGAAACTGTGACAAAGGCTTTACTGCCATTGTGTTTGTATGTATTTTGGTGCGCAGTTCTAGAGTTACAATGTCGCTGTACTAGAAGCAAACATACTTAGTGCCACCTGAATAATCTTAAGAAAATGTCGTCAGTATTCCTACCCAAAATCATTGTGCAAAATATTATTTAAAGTTGTTAGTATTCGGTAAAGTTGATTTTTATTTAAACGTTGAACTTTAATTCACAAACAATATTTAACTGTGAAATCCTTCTACTCGTAATAAATAGTTATAATTCTGACCAATAACACATATTCTTGAGTTTATAATATCGAATCCTCAGATCAGCTGAGATAGTAGTGATTATATTTGTTGCCAAGGAAACTCTAGCATGAAACGAGTTAATCCCTTGTCAGTAAACCACTCCCAGTGGGCTATCTTCAGAATATCGGTACTTGATTTATCTCACCGACAAAGATTCTCGGGGCACTTGACAAGCTAACTTGTGTTGGTGGGTGTCGGTTAGACAGCAGTTCGTCGGAGGAGGTCGACGACGCGACACGGAACAATGGCGATGCTGACTTGGACCATTATTGGGCTGCTGGCGCTCTGCCACTCGTAAGTCAACCTGTTTTTACTGTTAAGTCACAACCCATGTATTTGTTGTCTTAGAACATTTTATATAACTTTATTTTAAAGGTCAAACGATTCTCAAGGACGTGTCAGATAGGTACACCTGCACCTTTGTTGATGGCATGTTACACCTTTCACATATTAATCGACTGATTATTGAGTCAACGCCAAACATCGATACAGAATTGAATCAGGTCTGCCAACTTCTTTCATGTACAGTTACCTTGCGTTCCACTTTACCTACATTTGGAAGTTTAGCTTCTTTTCGTCAAAATATTTTTGCATTATGTCCGTAAGTTCATTTATGGTTTCATCAAATTACAATGATTTAACTGCAATGCTTAGAATCACTCTTGATCGCTAATTTAAAAGACTTAAGTTTTGATGTTAAATTCGCGTTACAAACAGAAAATACATGTTTGATTAAATGGTTATGCTATTAATTGTCAGAAAAAGGATTTTTGTGGCTTTGTATTAGCACAAAGCTACAGCTCGTTCTAGATGTAACTAAGTATCTAGAACTACATTATCATTGTGCATTTCTTAATTACTTAATTCATACTTATGTTTGGTTTTTCTGTCCACACAACATACAAGCTTAAAAACATGAGAACAATTGATTGATTTCGCTAGCACGTTCAAGGTCGGTTCAAGGTACATATCGCATAATACCGATCAGCCATATTAAATAATAATTGGCATGATTTTATTATCAGTTTACTAAAATAGTCTTACTATAAGTAGGTAATACGTGAGGTCAATGTCTTCCACATACTTATCTATTTACATCAGCACTTCGTTTTTAATTATTTTCCTATCAAGTACAAGTAGGTCCCTAAGAGGAAAATTGATTATATCTTGAAGGCAAATACCTATAATTAAATCTTAAAATCACTATAATCTTGTAATTAACGATTATATACATAAGTACCTAATATAATAATATAATATTTAAATATAAATATTTTGTATTATTACTGTAAATATCTTGAAATAAATATTGAAAGTCGAATAGCGATTATTCAGTTGGGCTTACACATTTATTGTGTGTTTTTAATATCATTAAATTATATACATGTTACTGAGAACTATGTAATATATCAAAGCTTCTGAGTATTCACGCATGCGATCTTGTCAAACCCCTCAAAGACCGCTATCTCATCTGATGTAGTACGGTACTTAATCTCATCTCCCTGTCATTCAAACTTATCTCTTCGTAGAAGCACTTAAGAAGGTGTGGATAAGCAACAAACACGTAAATAAACATGTATTCTATAAAATTGGAAATCTGGAAATATGCTCGGAATATGGCAATAGGCTCACCACCTATTACATGGATACACAACACTTACAATATTTCTCACTTACGACATAAATTGTGAAAAGTGGTAATGTACATTGTACAGGCATTACGTGCCATAATGTGCACCTCTGCCTACCACTTACAATATTTCTCACTTACAATGACATAAATTGTGAAAAGTGGTAATGTACATTGTACAGGCATTACGTGCCATAATGTGCACCTCTGCCTACCACTTAGAGGATTAAAAGGCGTGAAGATAAATAAAAAAAATAGAATCTATAAAATTCTCTTCTCCCAAAAGGTTGACAATGCACTTATAACCCTAACAGGGTTGTCCATGGGCGATACTGTCTTTCTATCTCATAAAAATAAAATAACATACTTAGTACTTACTAGGCATGAACATTTTGATAAGAAACTTTTCTTATCTAAACTTTGGTTGTTCTTGGCGGATACAGATGGATAGCCGAGAGATTCATAAGATAATATATGGAAAGATAGGAGTCCTCCTAACACGTGTCAAATATTTTATAAACATAATGAACTGATAACAAATTGATCAATCATTCTAATCGAATACTAAATAGGCAATTACCTATAAATATAACGTAACGTAATATTGGTGATTGTGTAATTTTGAGCTGGTTTGGGAAATATTTTCATCATTATCCTAAGCCTTTTTCAACCAATTTTGTGTAGACCTCCTTAATTTATTTCCTTTTGGTGCTATTTGGGTTGTTAACATCCAATTTTGTCTCGCCCCCTCTTTGATTTCTTTCAGTTTGTTCCCAAGGTCTTCACTCCAACAGATCCGTACAACAAGAGTTGTGTTTGCGAGCTACAGGTCCCGCCCATTGCCTCTTCACTATGTCTGTTATTTTGCAATTTTCGCTCAATCATTCATTGGATCTAGTGATTCATCAAAGTTACTCCTACCAGCCCATGTCCCGATGCGCTTTCAGTAATAGTTAGTCTCTGGTGGATAGTTTTTGTTGTCACACAAGTTTCAGCTCCGTAAGTAAGGACTGGTATACCAGAACTAACATTTTCAACCAGTGCGTCCACTGGTTGAAAATGCATGACATTCTGGTGAGGTTAATTTTGAAAGCAAAGTTCAATTTCGCAATGTCCATCCTTCGCCTGCTAATTTTTGTTTCGTGGTTTCCGTCCCCAAGTCCAACTCCTTAATCAAAAACCTTTCACAGTTAAAATTGACCTAATATTTCCCGTTGCAGGAGTATAGCTTACACCAAATTCCCTCCTGGGTTCACGTTTGGCGTAGCGACAGCTTCCCATCAGATTGAAGGTGCCTGGAATGTCAATGGTGAGTTTTGTCAATGACTCGTTCACATAATTTTTTCGTACAAGATTGTGTCGTTTTCTCATAAAAACAGAACACACGCGAGTTAACAATAATATAAAACTTATTTTTTCCTTCACGCCATATAATATTAGTCACATATATTAAGGTAGCGACAAAACCTACATATAAGGCAGTTGATTTATTTCTAGTCATACTCATAACCGGGCCAACATTCTGTTGTACATACATCACAATTAATTAATATCAGAGTGATCTCATTTCATTACAGTCCCGTACTTAACTCTTGGTTTTGACACTCTAAACTCTGGATGATTGGATACATAATTTAAATGCGACATAATTGCCAGTTAATTGTTCTTGATTGGCTACTTAGTCACTAGACACTGGTGTCCTCGTCCGCAATGCCAAACGACTACTACTGGTGTGTATCTATGAACAAAGTGATGAATAGCTAGACCCCAACACAACACTCTTAAATGACAATATTCTGAGTGTAAATTGTTAAAATATCAGACGTAGACGTATATTATACTAAAAAGGGTGTCCCTGCAATCGACGTCCAAATAGCACCAGGTGATCGGCAAGGTGTGAACTGTTATCAGAAAAATATAAAACACAAATCTAAGTGCCTGTAGCACTTTTTAACCTACGGTAGGTTACCGTACGATTAGAAATTGAAATTTGGGTACGTTTTTAAAAATATTACACAATACCTAATTTATTTTAGTTATATGTAAATAGTTTTCATGCGATAGGTAAGGTACTACCTAATTATTAGAGAGCACCCAACGAATTGTATAATAGTGTATGACTGGTGAAAAGTTAATACATTTGACTGTATTGAATAACCACTATGCTACCGAGATAAAAGATTAGATAAATTAATAAAACAGAAGTGTATAGCATACATAGGTAGGTACTGTCATTGTAATGATAACCCTTATCTGTATCATACAGGTAGAGTAATGGCTACGTATAACAATCAGACAGACACTCAATCAATTAGGTTCTATCTGTTTACACAAATACGAGATGAGATATACGAAAAACAAGATTATTGTCACTTTGGACATCCTATTTTTGGCCTTGTCAAATAAATGAGCGTGTTTATACACGTAGTGACATATTACAGGGTGGTCCTCGAGTGTCATTGTATCTACTGGCCTCTTAGATGAATGATTGGACCAAAGTCAAGTATAAGTTCAAGGAATTAAATGATCTATGCTCTGTACCTCTACCATGAGTTTGAAGCAATAGTATTTGTCGATAGTCACTAGCGACGATTTAAATGTTTTGTATGGCAAAATTTTAGTTCCACGCGTGACCGGTAGAGGCGTTGTAGTGGTATTGTGTTTAGCAATATACTGTCTTAACAGGCAAAGATAAATTATTCTAGACACATGCTGGAGCTTACTCTTTAGTAAGTATATGATTCATCTCAGAACTATGTTTCAGGCAAATCCGAAAATGTTTGGGACCGTCTGTCTCACACGCGTCCCGAGATGATCGCTGATGGTACCAACGGTGACATTGCCTGCGACTCCTACAACCGCTATCTGGAGGATGTAGAGGAACTGGAATATCTTGGAGTTGACTTTTACCGGTTCTCTCTGTCTTGGGCACGTATCTTGCCCACTGGCCGCGTAGATCAAATCAACCCTGATGGAATCCGCTACTATAACGATCTCCTTGACGCTTTGGCTGCGAAGAACATCGAACCTCTCGTAAGTGGAGTTTCCTATAGACTTAAAAACTAATATCTCAAAAAAGTTTTAATATTGAAACAAACCTGCACTATGCACTATTAAATTATTGTAAGCAGGTTGTATACAACCCGCAGCAGCCCCGCCACCAGGCCGCGCCACTCGCGGCGTGGTCTGACAGACACCTTGATGCTTACGAAAATCTAGGTACATATGTTAGCGTGGACCTATCACCCTGTGAGTCTCTCTATCCGTTAGTTAGTCGCCCAGGAGCGTTCATGGAAAATAGCTGCATCAGGGTTCGTCATTTCGGTGAGTTATGCCTTACTGAAAATTTCGAGTGGTCTGACAGACCACTCGTCTGTACTTATCTTTTTTTGAATAGGACTTTTACCCAATTTTATAGATTTTTTCTTTTAATTCCAGTCCAAATATGACCTATACAAATATATTTATAAGTCAAGTCAAGTACTTTGAGCATGAAACGGGCAAGTATCAGGGCAAGTAAAAGTGTTTCTCTCAAATAGATAATTTATAAAATAACTTAAAAACTATGATACAAGAATGGCATTTGTCCATCTAAACTGAAGGGCAAGACTACGTACAAATTTGACACTTGTAAGAAGCATGTATGCCTATAGTGCAGTAAACCTGTCTACAAAGCGTATTTGTGAAGGTAGCTGGTTACCTCCAATTTGGTACCTTGCGATTTCCACGATATTTGTTGATTATGTATAAATTATAATGTTTTTTTATTTATATGATTATTGATCTTTAAGAAAAAAAGACTTTCAGAAAATATATATTGTTTTTTGAATCAGAGTAGTCAACAAGATAAAAGTAACTTTTTTCGTTCAAAAAATGTGCGCCTGCAATATTTTTTTTTAATATTAGTAATGAATGGTTATACTTTACTTATTTGTTTAAATTATATAATAGCTAAATACATATACAACACATAAACAAATATATTTATATGATATATTAATAAACATCAAAGATTTCCATAATAAAAGTCTGGGGTCTGACAGACCTCACGTCGGTACTTATGTAACTGAAATTGGAACTAGAAGGTTAAGAAAAGTAATATATAACTTTTTAATGGCATTTACAAATTTTTTCGCGCCATACGGCCAGTTACTTTTGTAATGTCTTTTAAGTTTTTTTTCTAACGTAAACAAAATATAATAATATTAATTATTATAACAATGTTATAAATAATTGTATTAGATTTTTATGTATTTAGAATTTTATGTATTTTTGTTTTTATTTTATACAATGGGTACTGGCTTATTTCATGGAAAACATTGACACAAAGCCATAAGCGTAAAAAAGAAAAAGTAAAACTTAATGGCATCTGTAATTATTTTGACATTATATATGGCCTGTATATTTTTGTTTTATCTTTAAAAAAAGGTTTAACTAAATAGATTTTATTTTATCATAGTTAATGGTGAAAAAATATATTATAAGATGGCAATAAAACCATGAAGTCTGTGTAGCAAAAAGTTTTAAATTTAACAATAAATAAACATTTGTTATTGATAAGAATTTATTAGTTGAAATTCCGTAACTATCAAGGTGTCATCCAGAAATTGTACTCATTCCAGTACCGTTTAATAACTGAAATTAACATTTTTAATGGTATAGGTGACCCTGTTCCATTGGGACCTGCCCCAAACTCTGCAAGATCTTGGCGGCTGGGCGAACCCTAAAATGGTTGACTACTTCCGTGACTACTCTGACGTGTGCTTCAGAGAGTTCGGAGCCAAAATCAAGTCTTGGATCACGTTCAACGAGCCTTATGAGATCTGCGAGGATGCTTACGGTGATGAGAAGAAGGCTCCAGCTGTGAACAGCCACGGTGTTGGTAACTACCTGTGCAGTGACAACCTGCTGAAGGCTCACGCCGAGTCCTACCACTTGTACAACGAGACCTACCGCCCAGTCCAGAACGGAAGGATCATGATTTCCATCAACTCCATCTGGTATGAGCCCAGTGACCCTTCCAACGCCGAACAGGTTGTTCTTGCCGAAGTAGCCAATCAGTTCAAAGTAAGGATCTTGGTGTTCTATTGGTTTTAATTTCGCTTAATTTTAGAATTCAATACTGAAGATCGTATTTTCTTTTGTTTCATTAGTTTGGTTGGTTCGCGCACCCTATTTTCACCGTTGAAGGAGGATACCCTGCAGTGATGGTTGAAAACGTGGCTCGTCAGAGCGCAGCTGAGGGTCTTCCCAAATCGCGTCTAGAGCAGTTTGACGACTACTGGATTCAGAGGATCAAGGGTACATCCGACTTCCTTGGTATCAACCACTACACCACACATTTGGTCACTGGACCCGGAGTCGACCCCACCGCTAAGTCACCATCTTGGTTGAAAGACATCGGCGCAGTTACCACCATGGAAGTCGGTGGTGATTCTGCTTCAGAGTGGCTTAGGGTAAGTACCTACTAATACGAGTATTATTTACTATCAATGCAGTCATGTTTATAATCTACTAGGTAGTTATAATACTTACTTACGGATTCGTTTACCCAATTTACTCTATCTAAATATAGATTTCTATGTCACCAGGTAGTGCCAACTGGCTTCGCCAACCTGCTCCGTTGGTGCAAGAGCTCATACAACGACCCACCGATCTACATCACAGAGAACGGTTTCTCAGACTTGGGTACCTTGCTGGACTACGACCGTATCAAGTATTTCAATGTAAGTGTAATTAAAAGTTTTGAAAATGTACAAGAATTGCCTATTATCTCATAATAAGCGAGCCTATTCATACATACATATTCATTTTAGCTTTGTATTTAATTTATCTTTTTTATTGAACCTAAATAAATAAAAAAATACTTATATTTTGCTAGATTTGAGAATATCGAAATGGGAAAAGCCTATAATACTTTAGTCTCTTTTCGCAGTAGTTACTTTTGCGGTCACTCAATGACTGAAATAGTTAAATGCCTATCTCCCTCTATAAATGGTTCATACCACCTTCTACAGGATTACTTGAGCGAGATCCTGAACGTGATCTACGATGACGGCGTCAATGTGCTCGGCTACACCGCCTGGACCCTCATGGACAACTTCGAATGGAGGGCTGGATTCTCGTGAGTAGTCCTCTATAGTATAATTATGTACATATAAAACATCTTAGTTCTCATTACTGTTCATAAACCAAAGTCAGCATTGGTGATGACTGAACTCAGTTGCTTCTATAGTATTTAAAGTTTTTACTAGGCCCTCAGATTATAAATGTCACATTTTATTTTGCAGCGAGCGTTTCGGCTTTTACTATGTAAACATTACTGACCCCGAACGCCCGCGCACCAAGAAACTCTCAGCCGACTACTACCGCGACCTGATCGCTAACCGAGAGCTACCTCAGGACGAGCGCTACAAGGTATTCAAAGCAAAATATTAATATCTACTAATACACTAACTCAGAAGATTACTTAATACTGCATAAACAAAAATTAAGTCAATTAATTATTATGTTATCGGCTTACTCGACTCGACGAAGAACTCGGCTTGTCGAGCAATCCCCGACGCACAGCGATTGTTCCTCGTCAAGCAGTTACGTGGTGAAGCCGATAACATAATAATTAATTTTGTATGTCTCATGGAAGTTATAATAAAAAAAAATAAGTCATTGCCTATTTTGATAATTAACACTCCTTAGAAATTAAGAAAAGTAAAAATATACATATTTATATAATAATTTAGTTAAACAAACTAATGTATGAACTGTAACAAATTTTCTTGCTCTCCTTTCCTAACTGTATATCTTCCTATATTTTAGACACTATCGCCTACTACTAAAGTGAGTAAGTATATGTTTTCTTCTTTCAGTTTGACAGTTTCACTATTTATAGGATATGTGTAGCTATTGACTATTTGCGTAAACCTTCCACGCTTAGTGTATGGTAGTATCTTCCATATTAACACAGTAGCATAATGGTCTTATTAAATTTACTCTTTGACAGATATCACAAAAGTGAAGCCGGTGACGGTCCAGCATGGTAAAGCCTAGTATCTATTGTACATAATAATATATTTATTACAAAAAAGCATGTTTGCATCGCTTGTTACCGTTAAAAAATAAATTATTTAAATTATATTCTCAGACTTTCCTTTCTTCAACAGATTACGACAACACCAAGAAGTGAGTTGTAATATATCGTCGTATAAATGTATAAACACGTGGGAAGTGAAATATGTAATAGGTATTAAAACAAATATTTATTTAATTCATATAAGAATATCGAATTATTTACAATGAAATTATAGTAAATTAATAACGTTGACACGTAATTTCATTGTTATAACATTGATACACGTAGTTACATACACTACATAGAAAACTTGCATCTGTCATCAGACTGAAAAGATATGTTTCTCATAAAGGCTATAACTTAGAAATAATTGATTACAGTTTACTTGAGATATTGTTCTGAATATTATTCTGTAGCAAGTGGCAGGCCTCGTGCGAGGCGAGGCTACAGTTCGAGTACAGTACGGTTCAGTACAACTTGGAATGTTTGTCGACGTGTCGTGACACTAGGAACGACTTACTGGATCACTTGTTCGACCGCTGGTCACTCTCCGACCTCGCGGTGCTACGGGGAGGGCGAGTTGAGAATAATGAACCGAACAATATGAGAAGCATCTAAACTTACGGACTCTTACAATTAATACACGACAAATACAAATATAAAGTATACAACAAATGGATCTACAGAATACAAAATTAAATGTATCATCAACCCAGCACCGTTACGTCTAATTACAATAGTTACACAGATGCTATTATTGCTATGCGACTTAACTGAAGATTACATTAAAGTCTTATAAGAATAATAGTACTTTTACTAATATGGCAAAGTTTTCAATGTAGCATTTGATATTAAAGGCCTAATTCCATTATCATATTAATCAATCAAGCTAGCTGAATTCAATACACTCATACAAAAAATTCTAAAGACTAGGTGGGCTTACAAAATTTTGAAACATTTGAATAATTGATAGAAACATGAACGATGATTCAATGAATTGATAACTAACGATAATGAAGTAATACTAATTACATAACAATAGTTATAGAAAATAGATTTTATACTTTGTTGGCACCAATCGCAGTCTGCTCCGTAGCAGGTCACAATGTTATTTCAATAAATCCGTCGAATCGGACTATAACTATCTTCTGAGTAAGGCACTTAGAGACGAATTTCTAGCTCCAATAATTCCCTAAAATTAGCTAGCTAGCTGCACCCATACACTTGAATATTGCTTATGTAGTCACATTGTTCACTTAGAACCCAACTAATATAAGTAAACATAATAGTTGCCAACATATTACCTACTTCTTGATTAACTATTAAAACTTAACGTCTATTCATAATCTCGAAAATTCACAAGGACGGTGTAAGTTGACAAACAACGTTCTACAAGTACATAAGTAGTTTATTTTCTGTCAAATCACTATTACATCGATAGTTCGACAATAGAAAAATTGTAAAAATATCTCAACATTATCTAAATTATTACAACAATAAATAATTTTATCAAGGCACAATAAGGCACTGTTCATTACATCAAGATGTTATCACAATCTTAATTTTAAAATATATCATAAAATATTGTTTGCTTGTCGATTTATAGAATACGATTTCCGATAGTCTCTATGAAAAGAATATGGAAACTTGGTTCACGAATGATTGCGTTGCAACGCAACTACTTTCTGCTACGAAAGAAGGCTTGCAGCCACCGCGCGGCGAGACGTCGCCGGCACTCGTCACAGTGCTGTGTGCTCCCGCACCTCGCACTCACCTCATGACTAGCCATTCGTGATAGTCTTGCTCTACTGATCCGCGATACTTGGCTTACTTTTCGTAGCTCATCTCTTACCTCGACTGGTTGAAACATTTTACAATCGGAGCATCATTACGTTATTGTCTTGCTCACATCATGAGACAAAAAGATTTTATTATTTTCTTACGTCACTCCAGCATTATTTGCTAACTATGGGTGTATAGATACTAATTTACAATACTTAAGAGGCCAAGTCAAAAATTACGATGAGTATGTGTGTTGTAAAGTCAGTCATACAAAATTCCACACATTTACATATCAACCACAACGAAGTAGAAACATTTAACTCACACAATTTCGTATTCCTATCTCATTCGAATAAATGCAGAGACAGAGATAAAACCAATTCTGCATAGAAGCGAGCAGATATAGTAGAGAATAGTGAAACCGATGCGGAGATGTGTAGAAATAACATTTGAACTGAAAAATAACGTTGCTGGCTATAAATACCACCAAATGCGTAAGTCCGCACCGGTCCAACTGTTCTCATGGAAGCCATCGTACTGGTATTGAAGTATCTATCTATACTAAGTCATAAGCACACAAAATCCCACGTCAGTCATTACACATGTTATGCTATAATTGTCATTTTCAAGTGAAATTTACACCATCGTTACCGTGTTGTCCCCGACACTGTTATAGCGGTCGACGTCATACAAGCGGTAAGTACGCTACATTAAACATATAATACCTAATTTGAAAGTTTGTAAGCATGGTCTGCGCGGGCGCGCGCCCCCTACAGCCACGTCAGCACGTTGTCGGGCTTGCTCGGCGTCGAGTTTATCAGCGATTGCACATCGTCCAGGAGTATGTCGTTGGTGAACTCGTTCAACTGAAACAGTCGTGTTTTACACGTTATTACAATCTTTTAGGGTTCATCATCGTATCAGTCACAGATGAAATAATAGACAACCAACACAAATCTCCAAATCGACCAATTTTCAAGTATTACATCTTCAAACCAAAACATTTTACCCATCCGTTAATTATTATACTAGGTTTTTTCTAGTTAACTGTAAATTCAATGTAAAATTTCCACGACGCTCGAGTGGTCGCAACAAGTGCAACTGTGGAGTCCCAAGTCGCACAAAGAATTATTGGGGTATTTTCGGTCTATCAGATCATACTCATTATAGCAGGTCTATCACACTATGCTAGAGAATTAGCATTAGCTAATTAAACGGATATAAGAATATTATCATTCTCTCTGATTTTATCCCACGCCACACAGAATGTAATTTATAACTGCGGCGTAGACAAGGGACTACGTCGTAGGATAACGACTACGCCGTAGACAATGGACTAAGCTGACTACGCCGTAGGGATTCAAAGGACTAAACTAAGCTCGCTACGCTGCAAACCGTATAAGGGGCAAATAAATGAAGACAATTTAATGACTTACTTGCAAAGAAGGAACCAAGTCGTCAGTAGAGTCGAGGTTGTCGGCTAGTGTTATATCGGTGGAGTCTAGGTTGGCGCCGGCCTCGCTAGTGCAGTCCATGCGGTCGTCCATGCCAGATAGAAAACCTTCTGGTGTGTGTGGCATCGAGTAGGAGTGGGGCACACCCATTCCTAGGCCACTGTCAGCTGACTCCTGCCGCTGGTGATCCGAGAGCCCTGACAGGAAGGGATCCAGCGGCAAGTCTGTACTGGTAACACCCGTACTGTTCGCCAGTGACGACACGATTGGCGGCGGCTGCCTCGCCATTATAAGCTCCTGCTGAAACACCAAATTAGATACTTCACAAATCTGACCAAATTATGTAATTATAATAATTTGTTAACTTCCAGCACGTGGACATTTAAAATTTCGAACTATTGTAAATAACTAAGGTCATACGTGTCTACCTGTTCCGTATGCATCCGGAAGTCTTTACTACATCAAGGAAATGGAATCAGCAGACGTATGCTAATGAGAGCATTATACCCCACAAAAACCATCATGGTAAACAAGTTTTCAATCCACTAACGATTACAGAGTAATCAAGTTAATTCCTGATTTAATTGTCATATCAAGACAAAGGTTCCACAATAGCTAAAGTTTCGTAATCACAAATACTGTGACTATAATAAATCAAACGCTTGTTACCTGGAGTCTGATCTCCTGCTGGCGCTGCTTTAGGCGCTCCCTCTCGAGCTGCAGCGACTGCAGCCGCAGCTTCTGCTGGCACGCCTGCAGCGACGTGTTCGTCCAGCCGCCGTCCGGCACCGCCCCGCCCGCAGCCGGCGTGCGCTGCAAGTGTTGTGCTGGAAACGGGAACAACCACCTCGTCAGTAATCAAACATGTAACTTTACTATTTATAACGGAATTAAATTCCTGACTTCGTGACAAAGTTTATTATTGAAGCATATGTGTATAATTGTACAATCACACAAGATAATTATGCGTTGTGACATTCACTCTGTATGTTGTATACTTACGTATCCTTGGATCGAACCAGGATGTGGTGCGAGCTGCATGATTTATAAAGTAGATTTCTCCTTCCGCCGTCGCGGCCTGCTCCCAACCCTCCGGCAGGGGCCCTAGTGGATCCGTCGTTGTGTTACTACTTGTACTCTTCGCTGCTGAAAACAATCAAACGTACGTAATCAGTACCTTTGAAACGTTACACTTGTCATTTGTAGGAAAACAACTATTGATTCTCTCAACAGCGACTAGTTGCAAGCCAGCACATTATGAACTAAGACGTACGCACACGTGATTGAGAATCAGGTGGACAACGGGAAGGTCGATGTGAGCTCGTTCCAAGAAACGACGGCGCCAGACGAGCGCGAGCTGGCCAGCGCTTGGCACTCGTTTCCAAAAATGAATCACGGCGCACGAGCGGTGTCGTGGTGCCGCGGTTAAGTCACACGCACGCGCTCTCACGCTTTGTGTACGCGCACCGCGCAACGCAACAGACAGCCAATCATTCATAAACAATTCACAGATATAGGTACAGCCGGCTAATTGATCGACTATATCGTGCCTATTATCGTTGCTCTATTCTAATTGTGCAATAACATCTAAGTATTACGTAGCTCGAATTGCTTTTCCTGGTCATCTGGTAAAATTGAGATGATTGATTTATTAATGTTATTTAATTTTGTCGAATTGTTTTATTTATCTATTTAATTTTATTCTTGTATTTTGCTGTAATTTAGATTTAAAGGATAATGTGATGACAAAATTAGATTATTTTTTAATTAATCTAGAAACACGTTATGAACCTATTTACATAATAAATGCAAGCCCGGGCAGAGTCTTGCGACCGCGCCGGTAAAAACAATGCACTTTATCATAGTTGCAATCTAGATAATTTCTTTATTAACTGTGTTGCCTTTGTGCGGTCCGTGCAGTGTAATTACCTACACATTATTTACAATCATCATTACTCAACAGTCGACACCAGTGCACCGCGACTCTGCGACTAACCGCGATATTACGTTAGCATTACGTTATAACCGCCTCCACCGCTGTTTTATAGCTAGTAAGTACTTTTACCCACTTTGATTAAACTACAAAACAGGATGAATAATATTGCTACTAGAACATAGACAAGAATAAACGCGGTCGGCTACAAAGTAAGATTACGTTGACAAAGCTAACAATCCTAACATTTTGATAGATGGTTTCAAAACAAGTTCTTGTGACAAGAGATGCGTTATACGAAAGATATTTTAGCCGTACGAGTTGTAGTATGTTATCGCGATATAAGATTAGGGAGGAACGCGCTGTGGAAACAGAATTATTTGTATTGTCACCTGATCTACATAGGTAGGTGTTTGCAGTGTGGCGAAGATAAAGTAAGATGTAACAGTGTCACTGGCTACGAAGAGCGGCGCCCGGCACACCGAGATGGCGCTGCCGCAGCTCTGCTGTACGTGATCTGATGCGAGAATATGTCACGTACGTACGCAACTATCACAACTTTAAAAATGAACTCATAAAGGTAAACACGTGCGGCGTGCACATGTTGTTAAGGAGTAAGTGAATTAAATGTCGATGACACAAAGGCGTAAACTGTGCCTAACCATGAGGTAAAAGCATAGCTTTATATTTTAGTCTGGAGACAAAGAGGTGTTTTAGTTAGTTGTGGTGTAGTAGTCTGCGTATAGAGTAAGGCGGATATGTCGCAAGGCGCTGAAAGGCGCGGGCGCCATGGCCGACGCCGAACGACCGACACGACGAGTTGCGCGGGCGCCGGGACACCGATGTATTTTCCGAACACCTTTCAACGCTCGTCTCGCATCGACCGACGGAAACAACGCGTTAATTCCCGTCATAAAATCAGTTTTAGAATTCGGGTTATTTACTTGTTTTTATTTTAGTTCCATGATAATTTTAAACTTGCCACTGTGGCCAATTGGATCACGTGAAAACTGGATCCAAAGCAAAATACAATTAAACCCAGGAAGCCTCAAACGTAAATAGGTAACATGGCTAATGCATTCTATTAAAGTAATGAACTAACAACATAGAAAAAGTAAAATAAAGCTACACAATATTCAGATACTGAGTTATCACAACAATTGTAATTGTAGGATGACTTTTCTGAATTAATACAATTAAATAAATCTTTGTATAGAATTTTGTATTCGTGTTATTTTCGTATACAAAGAAAAATAGTGCGTATTAATCCAATTAATGGCTATTAATTGAAAACGCAGTTAGTTTCAGATTTACGCCATTCCTCGTAATAATAACTGTTATTATCCTTATACATATCAGTATTTTGTTAATAAGTTTTATATTATGGAAATACCATGGACGTCATTGACGGCTATGAAGTGATATGGGTGCCTACAATCATGAGGCAATTCTATTGCTTATTTAGGTAAGCCACGGTAATGTACCTTATTAATTAGATGAACTACCTACTAGTCGTTAATTAAACTGTCGACTGGAGTTTATTTAATTCACAGGAAATTGACTATGAATAAAGTTAATATTTTCCTCATCAATGGGAGATTTTTTTCATAAAGTAATGTTTGAAACGGAAAATCCGAATAAGCAGTTTATTTATAGCTCCTTATGAATTGAGCGTTTTTCAAATTAAATCATAAGACGTGTATTGAGCAGGTATTTTAACCTTTCCGCTCCTCTCGAAGGTCGTAGGATAAATTTTACACTAAGAATTAATGACTTAACAATATGGAATTGTATCTACATCTTAACCATTATAGTTTAGATACAATTAAGTTAATCTGCAATATTGTCTTTTACTTTTCTTATATCCCTTTCATCTACACAGTCTTGTAGAATTGAATCAGTCATCAAAACTATAGTATGTTGGATCAGATTTCATCCACGATCTAATGTGATTTGTGAACTGAAAGAAGTACGGAACGTTTTATTACTTTGTTATACATGCACTCGATGTAAAATGACAAGATACTTTTACTTAAATTAATTATGTAATAAGTTCGGAATTTAGGAAGGAAAAAGGATGAGATAGGTTTTAGATTTGCTAAGAATCATCTCTAAAAATAAGATTTTCCTCTTAGCTTTGCATGACCAGTTTAACCAGTTACGGTTTTAAAGATATTTGTAATTAAACTGCTATATTTGCCTAGATACTCAGCCATAGATCGGTGTAAGATGTTTGTCAATAAACCAAAGGGATCATTTTGGAGTTGGAGTGTCTTAATAGGTAGGTAAGTAGTCGGATAACTATAAGTTGGCATTATTCAGTCAATACAATCGGAGTTCAAGGATGTTCTAAGACGTGTTAGTATTATTTGGAAATGTGAATAGACAAGAACCTGGTGCAGGTGTGTTGGGTATGTTTTGCGGCGAGGCAGCCTGTGTGAGCAGCGCGTCTGTACTCTGATGCTGCACGCTGCCAGCCACCGACTGCGCCGCAAGGGTCTTGCGAGGGTCGTCCCATGTTGTCGTCTTCGTTATGTGACTGAAAACAAAAGATATAACATTAATACACACATTCCAAATCTTTATAGAAAAGATCATATATTGATATAAACGAACTGATGTAATTTAACAAAAATTACATCGCATGAAACAATACAAATAAATTGTAATAGAAACGTATTTTCCGAACACATTACTTGTGAATAGTAAAGTGTTCATTATAAACCCGTTAGCAACATTGGCACCGTGTGAGCCAAATCTTCCCACTTAGCGGTCGATGTGACCAATTTGTAGACAAAACCGGACACGAAGTGTGCGAGTGCGACCCAGTGAATAGCCACCGCCGTGATGAACGACTCTTTTACTTTCTTTACACTGAAAGTAGGCACTATCACATTCGTGGTTGCGTCTGCAATCATATTTTGACAGCTATGTTTTGATTACGCTCGCCACTATCACTTGGCAATTAGTTTTATGATCTTAAACCAGATGTTTAAAATACCTGGTACTTCAAATCTTATTCTTTCGAGATAAAATGCAGTACCTACATTGGAAAGCGGATGGGGGCATTACCACTACAAATCGATTTGCACGGAACGGTAATGAACTTGGGCGCGCTATCAGCTGTTAGCGATGTCACGCCGAGCACCTGTACGTGGCACGGCGCGGCCGCACCTGCACTGCTACTTATCAACTGCATTTAATTCCTCATTACTTCCAAACTGCACATAACCTTTATCCAGATAGTCAGCTGGACTTTGTACTCAGTCGTATAAAAAAGGATTATGACGTATTCGCTTGGAAATGAATGCAAGATTGGATTGTTACCCGCCAAGGTGCACCTTGTTTGATACTAACAAGCACTGTATTCGTCATTCATCGCCAGTAGTAAATTCTTTAACTATCTCCGCAGTTAGCTATCTATCAATAAGCAGGATAATATGTGGTATAAAAGAACCACCATGGGCACATAATGAACAGAGTTCGTTCTGTTATAGAAATGGCTGCAATAATTGTTGTCACAGTTTACCTGACAAGCGATTACGTAAGTCGTGGTTTATTCTACTTCAATGGGTTATATTATATGAGTTTCTATACTATTACCATGCCTAGTTAATTAGATAAAGATGAACCCATTGTTTTCAATCTACTCGTGTAAGAATATTTTAATATGGACATAAATATCAACATTTTATAGGTAGGTATCTCAGATATACACGCATTATAGACATGATCAACGATGTCTTGATATATCTAAGTAGTTCACATAAATTTTACAACCATCACCTCAAATAATAACCAAACTCAATCCGAAAACCTTTAGATTATAAGACCGATTTTGACATAAGTTATTTGGAGTTGCTATCAAAAACTGAAATCTTTCGACCACACCGTGATGGAAAACAAGTGAATAATATTGATGTAATAATGGCAAATAGGTAGGCCATCAGCAATATGAACGAAATGTGTGATGTAGGCACATCACGCCACTTCAGGTGAACATCGGCGCGGGTGACGGGGTGTGCGGGCGAGTGTGTAATTACAGTGGAGCCTGCGCCTGGCGAGGGGAAGGGGGGGTTGGCTCGAGTTGCATAACACTGACCAAACTGTTGTATCCAACATGCGACTCGCCACATCGTGTTTGTTTGTACTCATTCACATTATTTTGCCCACAATCTGCAAAGGCAACACGTAATCGATCGTTCTCAGAACACAGATGACTGGATTTGGCAACGTGAATGATAAACCTTTAGTCATCTTTAGACGCTACTTATAGGAAAAGCTACCAAAATATTCAAATCATGAGAAATAATTTTCAATACACCATAAACCATTTTCATATTTTTATATAAGTTTAACTTAACATAATACAAGTACCCACACGCGAAATCATTTCATACATAATGAAAAAAGCAAAACTGAAATGAGAAAGTGTTTTACGTTTCGACTGCGTCGTCTGCGCAGATAAAATTATGAATCAGTGAAGAGAAAGTATAACCTGTGCTGAACCGTTATGTCACCGTTATAAACGTTATCAGCATCATCATCCCTCCGCCATACTGCGAACACTCCAGTTAATGTGTTCGCTTATCTAATGTGTCACTGCAGGTAAACTATTATTTTAATGCAAACAGCGATTATTATCATTTCGTTAAACGTGACCCAATGTAATTAAGGACGAACCATGTACCGTATAACGCGAGCAATCAACACGACATGAGCTCTAAGCCTCACCAAATTACAATTAAAATGCATAATAGTTGCTAGACAACAACAATTGCCATATGACAAGGAGCATTAAGAAATAGCCGCCATTTCTCTCGAGCGAAGGCCTTCCACTGTTGCACAATGCACTCGGTGTTGGTGTCTACGCGGCTGATGTCTGTCGGCCTACTGTCCATATCGAATGTTATCATGATGGTAATACCAAGCTAAAGTAGGCTACTTTAACCAGTCCTTAACTAGGTACATAACACCACTTGCAAAGACAAGTTTTCAATAGTCCTACAGATTGCAATCACAGCAGAAGTTAGACACCAAATCTTGAACAGTATTTTAACCAGTCCACAAACTTATTTTAGGAGGATGTTCCACTTTGACAATATAAGTAATTAGGAGCACGGACGGGTACAAATGAGGGCTTTTTGTGGAAAAATGAGAAATTACTTTAGTCACTCAAAACTACACGAACCTTATTTCGAAAACAAAGTATGTATCGTAAACAGATTCGCGAGCAATATGACGAATTCGGTGAAATGCCTCGTGTTTCAATTAAACGGAAAATAAAGTTGGCATCGCGTCCGTCGACGTAACATAAACATTAAAATAACTATGATGGTTGAGTAGCAGCTCGCAAAATCTCATTCAGATGCCAATACATTATAGTATCTATGTACACATGCCGAATTATAGCAGAGGCTACACGGTGATTACACAAAATGTTTTCACTTTTTGTCATCAAGTACCTAGGTGTAATGGACTTTAAATCAACAGGTCTATGAAGAATTTACAACATAACATTTGTACGTGTAACATGATGTTTACCAGTAAAGTATTACGTTACATTAGCATAAAATGCAATTATTATTCCAGATTGTTAAGAACTCATTTTCCGGTACCTTACCTACTGCCATAATTATTAGTTCCCAGTAGTTTAGAAATATTACAAGACTCATGGTGGCGAACACAAATTAGCTACTAACTTTAATATACCTAATGTCAATATATATAATGTTCACATTAGAAATATAAAATATACTTTTGTAGGTCTACCTATCTAAATGTTTACAATGTAAATCAAATGATTTCCATTATTATTGTTCAAAACGTCAATATAATGGAATTAAATCGCGGGATGACGTCATCCACGTAATTATAGCCCGCATCAGTTACAATTGTAACCACTTAAATCTAGACGTGTGTTGTTGCGATCGAAACACTGAATCTGAGAGCAGCATCAGTGAGTGCTGAGGAGTGCGAGTGTGCGTGTTGCGGCTGTGCGAGTGTAAGACGCCGCCACCGCTCTGGTTGCACCGGATGCGCGTCATATCGGACGTACATCCTCGTCTGGTGCGCAATTTTCCCACTTCTCCACTGCACACAACACTACACAATAGACGCCACGATATACAACAACACGAGCCACACGCCGAGTAACCTCGAAACGAATCAACTTTATTTATTCCTGGATTGATTACATAATCAAGTTCATGTGCGGTTACAATATGTAATGTAGAACATGTCGATCTGCAACATAAGCGTTCACTGATATTCTTATAACCCGACGCTACCCACAGTTATCCGATTAAACAACATTTACGTATTCCTACGTAAACTAATACATCGAAGGTCACAGCATACGCTAATTAACTACATAATGAGTAAGTTGAAAATTTTATGAAACTCGGTGAGGAGGCATTGTCATCGAAATAGAGACCAGCTATTGTGATTTATAGTTTTGTTTGTAAAGTACGAAAGGTAATAAATACTAAGCACTTCTTTTATAGCGAGCTGTTACAAGAGGTCTGGTATCTTTATGATCGGGAACGAAACTTACGTAGATGACTTCTAGCTCTACGAGTATTAGTCCCATCTCCAATCACCGATCTGAACTCACAAGAATTTTAAAACTTTGTACAAATACTCGCATCTGTTTACAAACTTATTTAAAACCTGCTAAACAGAATTTAACGGGTCTTTCACTGTTACAAATGTTAAGGTCAAAAACCAAATAAGGTATCATCATGAAGAGGGGGTAATAGGAGCATAACACAATGTTTGCAACGCAACCAGGAAGCAACACGTAGCGAGTCAAATTCATTTTGAAACAAGGCTATGACAATTTGAATAATTATTATACATACATATTACGCACTTTCTGTACTTAGGAAAACCATATGTCGATTGAATGAAGCTACCAACTTACAGTGTAGAAGAGAGTATAGCCGTTGACTAACTATGAATAAATAAATATATGAGAGCTATCCTTCTCTTTCAAATTGAGAAAACAGTTGAAGTGCAACAATCAGCACCTCATGTGGAAATCGTGGAATATTGACACAATATTGACATGCAAATGGTTTCTTTGTAGTGGCAATGCAATAGATGGTAGCATAAACAGCAGGTACGTATGTCTGTGTAGTTGTGTACCGTTAACTGAAGTGTGTCGTTTCGTCAACAAGGCGACTGTTGGCAAACATTATTCTAACTTCAGTGATCAGTATAAATGTAAATAAAACTGAGGCATTAATTTGAATATTGTTGTTGACTCCAGCCAGACACGTGCGTTATGCAATAAATACGAAGTCAATCTCACTGCTAGTGTTTGTTCAATATTGTTGCTAAGTGGTAGGTATGTACTAGGTAGGTATCAACCACATCATTAAAGTAGGTATCTAAGGGCCAATTTTGCAAATAATGCCTTAATATAAGCAAATAAATAATTAACGGCGTTTAACTAATTTATTTGCAAACGTTGTTCCAAAAATGTCTATACAATATACAAAGATCTATACATCACATAACTCTGAATTCGTGGAATGTCGTTTTTCTTATCATAGTTTTATCTTGAATTGAAACAATCGTATAGGTACATCTTAAGTAGAACCGGCAGTTTGTTACAATTAATGGTGCCTTCTTGATAAACTCGGACAAAGGGACATAGCGTTTGTTTTGTTCTAACAGATCTTAGCGGTTACTTCGCAACAATCTGGCAAATAACTGAACCAAACCAATTCTGAGCGTGACTCATTCATTCACATGAATACACTTACGTTTTACTAACCAATAACATTTATTTACGTTAACTGAATTTTCAGACGGCCTCAAGATAACGAAACTATAGACAGCTAATACGTCTCCTTCACATAGATATTAGGCACGTTTTTGCCTCGATTAATATCATGGTGTGCCTATTCTGCAACCAAACGAAGTTATTTGCTAGAATATGTCTTATTAATCGAGAATGGCTATTTTCAGAGTTGTTTTGAAATACCAAAAAGGATTTTCTACGATATCTTGCGACAGATCCACGACTTCCAAACGATGGATCGTAGGTTTTTCACTGAGAACAACATGGCGGAGACGGGATTCTAAATTTGAATCTCGGACGAGTCGGCGCTCGCGTACGTAAATAAACGCACACACGAATAATCAGTAACACTATACAAGCGTTAGAGCAACGTGTAACCACTACATCACACAAATGAACATGACTACATAACAGTTAATTTAGATTTACTTTGGTTTTGAAAGCGAGTCTAGGATTGTTTACTCGATATTCCTAAACTCAGTTGTCTATTCGCAAACGCTTGACAACATCCCAGTGTCTACGCCGCACCGGCCGCACTACCTACACCGTACACTGTACAGCGCACATCACACATGATACTCACACTAACAGAAGTGGACGAAAACGCACTAGTGACGCATCGACTTCCGGCCGATGATTTTATTATGGGATCTACTGTTCCAGCCAAAACGTATTTAACGTATTTTCCTTTGGCGATCCAATGAATTATTACAATCTCATTGCAATTTTCTTTGAACTTTTATTTTTAATGACACTAATCTCATTTCTGCGAAGGTTTGTTTTCAGAATTTGTTTGTCAAATATTCTGATGTTGAGGCTAGATATCTCAACGCTGCTGCTCTATATGCCACAAATCCAAAGTATCACACAGTAAAAATCTTAGCAGTTCCTATCTTTAGCAGGCTGTTTAATACAAATTTGTACACTTTCATCTACGTGTAAATTTACTAATTAGCTAGTTTTTAAACTTTTGCTAATTGTCAGATTATAAAAAACTTATTTTCACTTGTCGGATTAAAATGCAACGTGTTGTCGTATCGAATATACGGAGAAAATATCTAATATCTAATTATTTTTAATCAGAAAATACGCCACGTTAATTTAAAGGAGTATAATTTTGAAGTAACAAAATAATATAATAAAGTAATTATGTATTAAAAATAGAGTTAATAAATTGAAGTCTCAATGTGTAGCAATTGTCTTTGTTAGCCATTTGGTCACGTAGCCGCTGTAGCAGAATCAGTCGGAATCAGTGATCGGCGCGAGATTTATTTATCCACACAATAAATGGGTTTAGGCGTTTATGTACTAATAGACATGTGTCTGTGGGTACGCAGTATACGCACTCACGCACGCAGTGTGGCGCGGGCGGCGCGCGGCGGGCGCAGGCTGGGCGCGGCGGCAACCGGACCAGTCGGCCTTGCCGCGCGGTGGCCTGCCTCTCGCTGCCAGAGGTTAACAACGTGTTTTTTCATCTAGCTTTAGAAAGTAAAGAGATAATATTATAACGTTCGCCTTATCTGAGAATACTGTGAACAGAAATTGATTTGTCATTCCATTAAGTGTGCCCACGCGCAAAAATTATAAAGATGTTTTCGGCATACGCGCCGATCTCAAAGTTATCTCAGTAAACAGGTCAATATAAAGTGAATTGAAGTAAAGTTAGTCACTGATGAATCAAACGTTTGTTTGCTTTTGATGTATTTATATTTTAATCTAAAACATGTAAACAGAAGAAACGAGAGACTTCGTTATATTCGTGCGTGGAACAAGGACGCTACTCTACGTCGTCGTGACCCGGCTCCGAGGCGACCTGAGTCAGTTAGTTGGGGGCCGCTGTTGAGAGAACATCCGGGTCGACGACATTCGCTTTATTTCCGAATCTTTAAAATATCAACCATTCCTAGAATATAAGACGTCATAAGTCAAATCATTTATCCGCCATAGGGCCATTCACTATTGCACTAGCTAATCATTATTAGTTATCAACAACACCCGACCGATGAACGACACATCGACTCTATTTTACAAATTATTTTTATCTGACTAGCCTTAACATTTTAGCCAGGACATTTTGGAACTTAACTCACGCAAGTTTCTAAATATCTAAATAAAATCTATAGGAAAATATACTGAAAAATAAGGATTTCCTCAAGACTACAACGTTGAAAGTGAAACATAAATAATTTCGATAGATACAGCTACATATTGTTTCATAATCAACATGACACAATCAGTGACAGTACTCCCACACTTGCATATCGGTCGATTATAATAATAATTGTAATGCGTATAATACTCGGAGCAGTCATGAACTTACACCCACTGAGCTAAATTCACATCGCTCCTAAACTCAGCACAGCTACTAATAAGTCCCGAACGGCATTGTGCAGTTATTAAGTCGGACTGAGTCACTAGGAGTCATGTGGTGGAGAGCTGTACCCTATAATTAGACGTTAATCAGCGAAAAAGGCAGAACACGGAGCATGTGTCCGGCGCCAACGGAAGCCAGTCTGGCACGAATAATTCATTGTGCTGTACGCAGTACGCACTACCCATTCATATGGCGAACGCTAGCCAGGTCGCGGGTACTGCGCCCATTCACTGGTGGACGCACAGGAAGCTCTAATGGTCGCGGTCGACATTCGCTCACTGCTGCTGCACCGGAACTGGATGTAGGCAGGAACTAAACAGTTAACACGGTGGACAGGAAGCCCTTTTTACATTTGCTGATGTTTTATGAAACACTAGAAACTGACTTTTATATGGTTAAGTTAATAACAAACTACAGAGACAGGTGTTTGTTGGTTGGAAATAATACCCTACAGATTTAGGACCGGCCCTCCTTGAGTTTTATTTTATAAATGTTTTAAATAAACAAGGAAATTGCTAATAGGATTACAGGCTAAAAGGACACAATTCAGATTAGTTCACGCTGCTGCAGCTTGAAGGCTACTGTCCTGCCCCGCTCGGCGGTTGTCGGTCGCGGACTTTGGACTCGGCCGTGTTTGTATCTGCGTCCCGTTCACTCCCTCTAACCAGTGTAACGTCTCACTCACTAGTCATACTCATCATAGTCGTCCATCATACCATCGCTGCATTACCTCATCAATCGACCCGAGATGTGATTCTTATTACTGCATTTTTTACCGTCGACAGCATATTGTGATGCCTTACCATAAAGTTATCATCATCATCGGCGACTAAAATTCCGAATTTATACCTGCACGTGCAATCGAGTACCCACTGTTTCAAAGTAGGGATACATTTAATAGAATATCGATTGCTAAGCTACAATTATTAAATTTAATCCTTCTAAAAAAAAGTTTTATTGACATTCTCTACAATCAACAAAAGATTGGGAATGCAATTTTAAAAATCGCTCTCAATTATTTAGAACTATTGGCGACAGGACGAAAGACCATTTCCCACACGCAACCAGAGCTGAACCAGTATATCGGCGGCGGCTGCTCGCCTCGAGGCAAGTAGCTTGTACCTGGCTACTAAATGACTTAGCGGTCCTTGAACCCTCCTGAGCTATGGCTACGTCATTGATGCCACAGGATAAAGGCAACAAGCAGGTAGTTTCGTTTCAGTCGTTTAGATTGATTTCACAATAGTCGATTTTATTTTAATATTAATTTCTTTTCAAAATCTTTATAACTTTAGACCTCTATATTCAAGATTTTGAGACGGAATTTTGTAAATGTCAAACAATCGTGTAGCGGGCCAAAGATGATAATTTCCGTAAAGCCGTCCGATTAGATTTACATGACCAGTTTTATTATCGCTTTACTAGTTTGAATCATGGCTACTTTAAATACCAGTGTAGCAATTTTTGAAGAAGGATAATCATTTTCACAAATATGTGATAATATACCGTATCAAGAGTTTCAAAATAAGGTAGGTATTTATCAAATATAAAGTTATTATGCAGACTAACCGAACATTGGCAACAAAGCGCATGCTTGAGTTGCGAAATGTCGGAGGAGAGAAGGGAACTCAGACACTTCGCCCCCGAGATGTAAAATGTCACTATACCTCCTAGGTACTGATTTACATAACATTCGTCCCAGATTCAATTGTTTAACAAATCAAGGTCGTTAAACGAAATTGCATTATAGGTATGTATTTATTAGTTAACACTGCGAATGAATGAGCCCCTAGCGCACAAAGAAAAATATTTGAGATCTATTCTTTCCTGTGTTTTGCAAATATAATATTTATCTTAACCTAATTTTAACTTCACGTAGTATTAGCTTTAGTTACCTGATTATTCAACCGTATCATGTTTACTATATTTGTAATCAGGTCATACCTATATAATATAAACAACCTTAGAAAGTAGATTCTTATCACTTGTATCGCCTCGTCTGAGTAAATAGGTCGGAAAGTATAAATAAGCACGTATTATTTCGTATTATGCTCTTTAAGAAACGAATTAAGTCTGATGAATATGTTATCTAAGCATGGTTACTTTTTATAAAGGTCTGTTTAAATTTAGAGCAGCATGGTCCACCACTCAGAACGCTATCGACAGGTTATCGGAGATTACTGAATGATCGGCGCCGGTACCAAGAAATGCGGCGAGAAACTCAAAGGCCGGGGCGGAGCCGAGAGAAAAAAATCAATGCCTTTGTTACTAACAACTCAGGTGTACAAAAAGAAAATAAAAAGAGCATAGCTTGAACTGACAGAGGCTAGTGATGATGCAAATAATATCGATATAATATTAAAAGAAATTAAACATATGAAATTTAATGGATGGATCACATTTTATAACAAAATATGTTTTTCTTATTTAAGACAAAAAGAAGGGGCATTGTGTCAAAATTTTAAACAATAATGTAGATACTGTAGCTACTTGGTGTAGGTAACATGAAACGTTAGATAATTTACTATTATGCAATAAAAAATATTGAACGTGTAAAATACAACTCAAGTAATAGAGTTCAATATAAATCTCCGTTTGAAATACAACTCGGGACAGGTATCGATATTATGACGGGCTGCTCTCTAAGGTACCATAAACAACTAAGCGTGTCCTGACAGGAAAGGCGATTACGAGAGGCGAGGGGCATCGGGGTGGGCCTGCAGCGATTCCGAGAAGTCGGATCGCACTGCAGCCTCCAAGGCTAGCCGCGGTAACATCACAGGACGCGAGCTCGTTAACTCTTCGTGGTGAAAAACGGTGATCCAACCACTCATTCTACAGATTAAATTAAATTTGAAGTAAATTTTTCGACGATGGGTAGTTTTTTGTATAAGCATTTGGTGAATATTTGATTTGTTTACGTTGCTGATTTCATTTTTGTTCAGTTTTTCTTTGTCACATACGTTAAAAAGATGCTGTTTATTTCATTGAGTCAAAGTAGGTAATATTACCTAAAAGTAAGTAATAAGTGGCTAACATAAATTCATCAATATATTTTCTAAATCTTACCAATCCCTTTTTGGTTGTAAATTTTGTATGTCATCGTTTTACTCTTTAAAGAATTCAATGGATATTAATTTAAAAAATGTATTAGTAAAACAGTCTATGATTACAGAACTAGTCA
Organism: Spodoptera frugiperda; assembly: GCF_023101765.2. NCBI lineage: Eukaryota > Metazoa > Arthropoda > Insecta > Lepidoptera > Noctuidae > Spodoptera > Spodoptera frugiperda. The sequence continues at coordinate 10,234,187 of NC_064226.1, read as the reverse complement.
TATTCCTTTTAAAATGTCTTCATCATAGCTGATGACTACTAACTACCTGTAAGTGTTTTTAGGACAACGCAAACTAATAACATTTCTGTGTTTTTATGAGTCTGTGGGTTTTCCCATATTGTTTTCCTTGGTTGTCTGAAACAAGTTTACTCGTAGTGATTAATAAAATTGTATAAAATGAATAAGTACCTAATTTGTTTTATTTAGGTAAGTCTCAAATCATTAGAGCAAATTGTAGTTTAGTTAGTTACTAATGATTTTAACTACTTAGATGCTAACAAAAATCACCTTACGTTATCTCGATTCTGCGACTGTAGGAAAAGATCAACATTATTCCGTAACCTACATCGACACCACAAGAAAGTAGCAGTGTGAGGATATTCCGTGGCGTCGCAGTGCCGCGTTCGGCATGCCGAAATAACCGCGCGCGTACCGGCGTGTTCAATGGACAGAGCGCGGGAGGCGCGGGGGCGACGTCGCGGCGCTCGCGCCTAAATTAGACGTAAACACGACGGGTACGAGGCGCCGCCGCCGCCGCGCCGCCGGCGTCGACGCTCACTTAGCTCTGCGCAACACGCACCTATAATACCATCCAAGTTCAAAATTTCAACATACAACTAGCAGGCGCCTGATTTTTAACAATTTGACGCTTATTACGATTGGGCAGAATCAATAATTAGGTGCATATTAATCTTTAATTTTCAATACTGTTTACGAATGGTATCATCATTGTTGTTTTGTATAGGTAATTTATTATCTTTCAGATTCATCATCATTATCAATGGGTAAATATAAAATATTAACGACCTGCCTGCTTTGCACGGATGTAGTATTTTATATTGCCTGCCGAGGTGCTTTTCCAGAAGTTTATTTAGAACCTCGTCCCCACTAAAAACACACACAAAAAGAGTCTCTGAAATTGCTCCACCCTTTCACGCGTGATGCGATGACTAAGGGAAATTGCGAATCATGTTTATAGAGTTTATATTGTCATACTACCTAGGTAATTATCAATCCTCGTAACGAATATTTCTGTTTCTTCCTTCAAATAACCTGTATAGAACTAAATGTAGCAATAGAAAAAGGTAGGTGATACAGGCGTTCTGGTATTCCATGAGCCAGAGAAGAGTAAACAACTGTCTTCGAATAAACCCGGAAATGGAATATGATGAAAATAATTATTTAGCTGAGTAAAAGTACTTTTTATGACGTTAAATCACTAGCAGACCCATGGCAATTTCATAGTTTATCATCTTATTTCTCATATGTATCTTTTCTTACATAGTTTCAATAAAAAGACAACTAGTTTATAGGTATGCCTTTGTAGGTAGCTATTAAATAAATATGAAATTCAGTATTAAGACTGTGTTGTTACAGGTACCCAGGTGTACAGTCATAAATATCTGAATAACCTGGCTCATAGTAATAAACATTGCTTAAGCCGCTGGGGCAAACGTTACGTGCATAACCAAATCTGTCCAATAAACACGTAAAACGAACTCGGCCTTGGCTAAAGTATTGCCATATGAAAACAATAACTCACGGTGTGGTATGAGTAAGTAAACTTATCAGTATTCAATAAAGGCGCATACAGTAGCGAACGACCAGTAACTGAGTCGTACCGCGCTGCGACATCGTGTGAGTAATGGCAAGGGCACAACAAACCTGCTACAATGGGAATTGAAGACATTGACTTGTATCATAAATATTAAATCATCTCCAACCCTAAATCCCGAACGTGCCGTCAACAATACGACCTAATTTGTTATGACTTGTGACACGTAGGAAGCCCTCGTATAGAGAACGAAAATACACCTAATAAGTATACCGATTTAAGTTACCCAAGCAAAGTAAATGTTAGTTCCTCCGTTGTTTTCGTACTGAATGTTAAATAAAACAGTCAGGAGTGGGTGTAGGTAATTCAGATTCTTCGATTTCGTTACACAGTTCGATAAAAGTCCCCTAATAAAATCATGGTACCATACAACGTCTATTTTAAGATGATTATTTCGCAAAAAACCATCTTGGAAATCACAGCAAACACATTCAGAGATTTATGAGGAAAAACATCATTTTAATTACCTAAGTCCTCCATTCTTAATTGGAAATATTACATGTATACCTACTATAATAAACAACTATAATATAAAAGCTATATACATATAGTAACTTGCCTATACCTGTAACTTAATACCGTTTGGGCATTGTGGGTAAATAATAGTTTTCACCGGACTATCGGAATTAACGACATTATTTATGTCAATGAAGTGAAAAAGGCTAATACAGTTAAATGGGACCACCACAACTATCTAGCTCAAAAAGTACATTGTAAAATCTTATTTAGAAGAAGCAAGTACCGAGAATCCGAGATGCAAACAATACATGTTTTACCGACACAACGCACGAGCAACAGAACGCATCAGTAAACTGTAATGAGAAGTCACATACTTTCCTCTCCGAAAGGATAGTGTCATAATTTGAGTGGGTAGATGATAATTTATTATACATATCTATATTAATTAAGACTATTAGCAAATTCTTTGTAATGGAACGCTGACGTGATGGGACGAGCCTTCTTGGACATGACGTTGGCCCTAAGGCGCTTGTCAATATACACACTTGACCCCTTTTGATCCTACAATTAAGCATGGCGATACTCTCCGCTCTCTCACAATATAACTGAACAGAAGATGTGATGAACTAATATTTATTACATGTTATTGTTATAACTTGTCTAGATGTGGGTATCATTTATGAATACTTTAATTGTATATTTGAATTGTAGTTTATTTAATTTATGAAAATAGTTTTTAAACATACGGATCTTACGTCTTTATGCATCAAAATTAAATTAATCACAAGTGTAATCTTGATAAAATAATGTATACCGCATAAATGTTAATAAATTCAATGTTAATTTGTACCAACTTGCATTATCAGTTTTGAAAACAAAAATGCTTTGATAGGTCAAGACAGAACTTTCCACATACAGCCCGGTGGCCCACCCGATGTGGTCTCAAGAATACTTTGTTCCATTTATCGCAACAAACAGCTTTGTTGACCATGGCAAGTATTATTGGAAGCACATTAATACCGATGACACAAGACGATGAGAGCCAACTGTGTCCACAAGACTTGATAATGCAGCGCAACACGAACAAAGATCTGCCCTTGAAGGAATTACGGAGGTTGACAGTTACCCCGCACTGTGTGTTACCTATATGTATTACATAGGTCGTTATTATTTCCACTTTAAATATCATGAACTTGACGTCTAGGTATGTAGGCACTTACTTCAAAATTTTCAAGTGATTTAACATAAGTATGTAGATATTTAGTTCGAAGTAGAAATGACGTCATACCAACAACAAATTGAGAACGTTAAGCCACTTAGCTAGTTTTCGGAGCAAGGGTTCGTTTCTTTCCCACAGAAAAATATTTTTTTTTTTAATTTTGTACCCACTGAGTCAACTATTGTCATTTTGTAATAGAAAAGGCTTTGCTTCTATGACATTTCTGTAGTCTTTTGTTCCTAGATACTAAACTTTAAAAGTGATCAATTGTGACCAAAGAAGTTGGTAATATAGCCTTATCTTGTTCGTGACAATGTGAATAAGATTTTAGAATTCAGAATTTAGTATTACCGCTGGTACGATTTCTCAAAACACTCCCGTTGAGCTCAGTTTCTGATCGGTGCCGATAAAGACGCTGTCTAGAGCCAACATCCAATAATCAGAGCGTGGAAACTGAGTGAGTACCTTGTTGCTAATATGCTGCAAGGAATAACCAGCTCTGTGACGCAACTTTAGGGTCCATATTTGTAAAGAATCAGTTTGCAGCACGATACTTCACGGTACTGACGTACACACATGGAAGTAACATTGTCATTTATGCATTGTAAATAAAACGCCTGGTGAGAGATAAGATCATTAGCTTGATAATTTTGATTGCAATGGTTTCATATAAAACGATGACATCATGCATAATAAATGAGTTGTTATCAACAACGACTAATATTTTAACACAAGTGTGTACATATTTTAAGGGGACAAATCTGCATTTTTTTATTGTGAATTAAGTACCTATACTTATTTTGTTACCTTTAAACTCTTTCTACGATGGGTATTTATATAATTGCAGGGTATGATTTATTTTACAAAATAACGTTATAGCAGTTACTAATTTCGTTTATCATTAACTAGCTGACCCGCGCAACTTCGTTTGCGTGTATCCCGCTACTTCGACAAATACAGTCAACGCATGCCCCCGCCGCCGCGGCCGGCCCGTACCGTGCCGCAATACTAATATCGTGATATCTCCTAAACTATATGTCTAAATAACACACTGTAAACTGCAAAAATAATCTAAATTAGATGCTCGTGATGATGAACTTACTATTATGATAAGGATATATGTATTATTGGTTATATCACCAGTTAAACATCACCCAACGAATTAAATGTTTTTTAATACAGAAAAGTAGGTGACTATTGGATATATGTCATCGCGGACTTTTTTGTATATAATTGCAGGGTATGATTTATTTTGCAAAATAACGTTATAGCAGTTACTAAATTCGTTTATCGTTAACATGATTAGTATGAAACGTAATGTAATGCCCCGAGAAAGTATATAGACGATTTGATATACTCTGTTGTAAAACGAAAATTGTATTCTCAGGCGAGTGCCGTTAGAGCTACCTGTCTCGCCGCAGCGGTGGATTTGTGGTGCGCGGGCGCAGCTCCGTAAGCGACCGCGACGCGTCGTCGCAACGCGACGGGCGACTTCTTAGAAGGCGATAGTGAGCTGTATTTTAATGTTATCGCTGTGAATACACCAGTGCGATAAGTCCACTTGTTGCGCATGTGACTATTCACCATGCTCTTCTTGGAAACAATCGTGAAGCTTTATCTAATTACCCACTTAGTTAATTTTACTACACTGCACGCCAGGTAAACATTTCGTTCATCATATACCGAACGACATAATTATAATAATATACCTATATACCTATTAATTAATGATTAGGGACATGTAGACGTTAAGCATTAATAAATAAAATAAGACGAAGCGAGTACCGCGCGATAACATCGAGCACGGTGAGAACTTTGAACGTTTGTCGTAATTAATATAATGCAATTAAGGAAAATAATGCGTAACATTAAAACTTTGTTAACTGAGGAACAGATTTATCGAACACTTATTTCGATATATGTTAGTCTCAAATATATTTAATTATCGAGCGCCGAACCCGCTCGGCTTGTTTACGCAGACAACAACGGCCTTGCCAAAGACGTCTAAAAGGTTATTCCTTTCGCCATGTCTATGCATACACTTATACTTATGATGATAATATCGACGTTGCACGGATACACTACATGATGGAAGGTACATAAATATTGTTGTACCTAGGTACTTACCTAGTCTTATACACACAAATAACATAAACATCATTTATGAACATCAAGCCTGTAATAATGTATACCTATATATATACAATACATGTATATAAAAGTAGGTACGTAAATAAAATATTTCTTGATCTTTTGTTACCTCTAACATTTAAACTGTGACTGAAATGAAATCTATCTACACCTATGTAACAACGTAGGTGTTTTTAGTTGATCATTTTGATCACAATTCGGGAAACCAGGATAACGGAGGTATAAATTGTGGCATTTTAGTTCGTGGGTAAGTAGCTTCACACATCGACAAGGAGAATTGTAATAATTATGTTGGCCACAGTTGACGTTTACGACTTGTGTAGGATAACAAGTGGTTGATAAACTCAATGGTTTGTTTTCATTCCTTCGATGAGAATGGATAAAGAACAGTTTGTATTTACATGTTACCTACAATAAGTTGTAGTTGTCTCTCTTTAGAGTTCCAGGTTTACAATTTTGTACACTTACATATTTTCCAGATTATATCCAAATGCAACTAAATAGATAGGTACCCACTTGTTACATGGATTATATTTATGCATTGTTTAGTACTAGAAATAGGATAAATCATTTTAAAGTTTAGATGTTTACATGTTCCATAATTCGATAACAAGTACACAGATTACAAAAACGGTTGAATGAACTTTGGGCGTATATTTTTTTTGTTACTACCATTTCATTCTTTGTATTCAGCGCAAGGAGTTTCTCTTATTACGCATTCAAAGGACGACATTTAAAAGGAAATATTGAACGAAGACTTGTCAATTTGATTGTTGAGCAGGTACCCATGTACACTTGTATGTATGTGTACTGGTCACATAATCGCCTATCATTACCGGGAACACTACCTACTATTTTTCTGCAAAATACCATTTTCAAGTCAGAGATATTTTTACATTAAGGAACCTTTTCAACAGTTTGAATTGCCATTTTCGTTCAAATAAACAAACATATATGTGGGAGTGTATGACCTGGGCAGGTACAACGTTCAGGTCAAGAGTCAGGAGGAAGGTGTGATGCGGTGAAGCTACTGGGCCTGATAGCGCCGCGTTGGGCGTCAGCCAAGGCAATTTGCATCGCTACCCGTTTCGGAACATCGCCAAGTCTAGCCGAACAAAACCACAGAGAATTACCCTCCATTCCAATAATAATTAAAGCAAACATTTCGCAGCCGAGACGCACGTCGACGGACGTTATGGAGCTTATAAAGCATCGGCCCCAGCTCGCAATTAAGAAACGACGCGCACGTCTATTTACCGACACGGAAGAGACGCACCGCTTGCAATGGTCCATCGCGGTATGCTCCTGCAGCGGCGGCGGCGAGAGCAGAGCCAAGCGCCCGCCCGTCTAAATTAATACCTTTGATATTCGAAATATCAATATTTTAAGGGAGCTTATGAAGTGCGTCGTTGTAGATGTAACATGCAGGCCTTCCGTGTTGGCAGTCCTAACGCGCTCTAACGAACCGAGTTAAACGAGATCCGTTTATAAATCTTGTGAAGTATTTTCCTAGCAACAGTGTAAGATAATATCTGAATTAGGATTAAGTAGCTATAGTATCTGTAGAATCTTTAGTAGCTGTCTGTTGTATAATGATAACACATTCGGCAGTTACAAACACAAATCGAATAAGTAAATCAGGTACACCTACGTTTCAGCTCAATAGAATAGATTTTCCTAATAATTTTGAAAAATAAACAATAAAACAATATTTATTTAGTCCTGAGCATTAGTACCTATACAGGTAGACTTAATTTATGATGTGGCAAAAGCTTTGATGTCGCGTTGGCTAACTTCCACGCACCACGACACGAAGTGACTAACGCCGAATAACGTTGTGGAAACCTGGGAGTAACTAATGTAACACTAGCACCATGTTCCACGGAACATATAGGTTTAAAGGTATTTTTTCGTTTTACTTAGTTAATAGGAATCCATACCCATTAATAATTTGGTCCCCAAATTAACAAAGATAAGTTTAAAGCTAACTTGTTCGGCATTTAGGGTGAAAACACAATTAGTAGAAAGCCACAACAGTAAATGCGTTTTCCTTTTTACCCGAATTAGGACCCTCCCAACTTTCAATAATGTTTAATATAGGGCAAGTGACCCGGTTGTGGCCATCGACCCCTTTGTGGCCACTTGGGCCTTCAAATATTTATAACTAAGGCATGGACAAATAAATTACTCTGTTAAGTACAGTATTTAAAATATTGAATATTGGAGACACTGATACCGTTGGCAGCTTTGATGTGTCAAACTTCACTTCGATGCAACAAGTCATTCTTTTTAGTTGAGGGTGAAATTGTTAAGATCTTAACAAAAAGGCTAAGGCGAGCGGGTGAGGATTTGGTTTTTATTTTTTTAATCTTTGCTTATTGTTTGGATGTTTATGTTAATACTACATGAAGAATATATTGTCTAAGTGGAACTAAAGTTATTTTGTCGCCATATATTTCTGAAGTGGGATAATTAGAAGGTGGCCACTAATGGAGACAAAATTATGAATTTCTCCATCTTTGGCCACACGGCTGGCCAAAACTTTTGGACATAAACGCCCCACTTCTAGTCATTTATCGTAATTTATTTATTATTTTTCCTTGGCTTTACATATCAACAAACACATATTTTTCATTTTCAGAGATGCAATAAATTGCCTTCACACAAAGGGAGGTCAGTTTACTTTGCAGCTTTTACCAACGTCATATAAATGTTGATCTCTTTATTTGTAAGTTAAATTCAAGTGAAGTAATAATATTTCATATTTTCCAGACTAAATGAAAACCATTGTTTCTAAAATGTCAAATTTAATTAATAAATTTTGATTACTTTTATTGTGTTTTTTGATGGCCAGAACTGGCACACGACCGTGGCCAGAAATGGCACGAATCTGGCCAAAAATGGCACAAACTCCCTTTTTTTTTTCTTTTTTATACAGTTATTTTTTTACTGAACGTTCTTCAAAAAAGGGTTTTCTTAGGCAAGATTAATACATGTTAAATGACTTTTTTACAAGAAATATGTTCGTGATAACAAAAACTATAAGTTAAGAAAGCCTCAAAGTCGACAAAATTCTTAAAGTGGCCACAACCGGGTCACTCACGATACCTACTTTTATATGCAATATTCTACACTGCAACAGTTATGACGAAGATAAATCTATTGTGACAGCCTGCCCCCGTAAACGGACTATCCATCACCGAATCAGGAGTTTCAGAGATTAGGGCGTTCGAACATTCAAACTTTTTAGCTTTATAATATTACTAACTTCTGCCACCGTCTTCGTCTGGTATACACACAACTTTCACGTTCGTAGTAACTATTAGAAAGAAGTAAGAAAGTATTTAACACTAGTTTCTGCTAGCGGCTTTATCAGCTCATACCCTGTCTGTATACCAATTTTCATCAAAAATCGTTCAGTAGTTTCAGCGTGATTGACAAACATCTAAACATCCAAACAAACTAACGTGTTATAGTATTATCCGTCTATGTTATACAAGTTCTTTTACCTAACTATGTATTAAATTCAGACACATGAGAGGTATGGATATACTCGTACCTTCTGTTTTGAGGGGGAAAAATCATTCAATGACTTATCTCGCCTAGGATGAGGCGAGCTGTGGACTACCTAGCGGGCTAGCGGGTTACCGGGGATCCGGCACGGAGAGCAGAAGAAAAAAAAACTAATTCTGTTCTATTATTCTGTTGAAAAGAGGCAAAAGGAACAAATCTAAAAAAAAAATGCACGTAAGATTTTAAGGTTCTTCTTAAAACGAATGTTAATGTAATTAATATCAAATTATGGTTTATTTACTACGTAATCGAAATCATAACGTGACAATAATGGCATCGGCGCCAGACTACTAACCAGTCATTACCGATTATCGATGTAATTATTTGAAATCACACAGCCCGCTGAACGTTCACCGCATGCATCACATCAAAATATTGTGAACTCAATGTATGAAATAAGTGTCCGACACAAGTTCAAAATCTTAACATCCACAGTTTTAAAAAGTAGGAAAAGTATGAATATCTTCCATTCTGAACCTACTAAACTTATAATCTCAGAACCTCCTAACAATACCTATGTCATGGTACCTACCTAATCATAGTTTTAAAAAAATCTGGGTTAAAGTTGAAAACCCATCATAGAAGTAGGTAGGTCAGTAGAAGTAATTTACCCAATTTAAATGTAACCACTACTTGAGTCATTTAATGATAACTTAACCCAGTCCTAAGGAATTGTTTTTAGAACAAAATAGTTACCGAGTAATAGATCTTACTAATATTATAAATGCAAAAGTTTGCGAGTGAGTTTAAGAGTTTATATCTCAGTTACTCATCACGTCAAAACGGCTGAAGGGATCGGCATGAAATTTGGAATAGGGGTAGATATGGCCTGGACCCACGGGAACGCGGGCGGAGCCGCTGGCAGAAGCTAGTGTTTTATGATAGGATGCTTAAATGCGAAAGTTTGTGATGTATGGCTGTGTGTGTGTGTGTGTGTTTGATACTCTTTCACGAAAAACTACTCGACCGATTTGAATGAAATTTTGTACAAAGATAGATTATAGGCTGGAATAACATATGGAGTAATTTTTATCCCGGGAACGCAGGCGAAGCTGCTGGCAGAAGCTATTTGTTAATAAAATTGCAATAATAATAAACATCAAGCATGATAAACGGTTTTACAAATTAAATATCGGACTAATTGAGATTCAATTTGATTTCATATAAGGTAAAAAAGTATTCGTAGAATATAAAACGGAGGTGTACCTACATTATAATGATTAACTTGGTCTTATCACGTTTTATCTTTGTACTGACGGCAGGTATACCGTGATAAGATACCAAATGACGACAATGTGTTGTCAATAAGACGAGTTTACAGTATTAACTACCCTTAGTTTTATCTAGGTAGCTACAATTTCAAAACTTTAGGGACTTCGGTTAGGGCTGAAGTGGTTCGATAACATAAATTATTCGTAGAACGTAGGATTATTTCGGCCTCATTATTCTCAATTCTTTGCAAATAAGGAAGTGAAACGGATTAATGAGAGAATGACCTGAAAACGCATTTTTTTTTCTAACATCCTCACTATTGGCTTATGATACTAGCGACAATGTTCTGCCTATGGTCGTGCATATGCGCTGAAGCCATACAAATTCAAATAGTCGAGTCCTCTCCGATTTTCGCAATGCAAATCTATCGCTATATTAATTTACTATGGTCATTTTGGGTTTTAAATTTTACACTTGTCAACAGAAGTTACTGATCCGTTTCAGATTTCAAATAAAATTTCGTTTAACTTTTATAGTTAGTCAAAAACGCATTCTAAATATAAGTAGATAATTGTATATATACCTTTGCAATTCACTTATTACCTACGCATCATTATTGTTATAAAACTATGGACAAGCTGAAATACACATAATATGCCGAACCATAGAATTATGACTCACTAGAAGGTAGCAAGTAAGTACATATTAGAATACTATGTAAATTGGCGCGTAGTTAGTGTTTTTCTTTTCACTAGACATTTTTACTTGAACAATAAAGATTATCCGATATCAAACTTCCCATTGCTAAAATTATTCTAAATTAAATTGGAATCATCGCCTAAATACTAAATAGGTACATTAGGATAAAACTTACTTAAGATAATATATCTGTCCTTCTGGTGTTCGTGCTTGTTCCCAACCAGGCGGGAGTGGGCCAAGATCATCTGGGATATGTGTTCCAACATCATAGGATCTCTGTTTTGTGTGCTGATGGTGTAGTGGCGGTTGTTGGTTTTGTTGTCCAGCGGCATAAGTTTGTTGCAAGCTTGCGGGTGACGAATGTGCTCGAGAGTGCGACACCGGTGAGGCGCCAGTCGCGGACGACGATCCGAACGCCGAGTCAGCCGAGTTTTCTCGCGAGTGAGACACAGATGGCGACTTGGAACCGGTTGACGGCGGGTTAAAGAACGACTTTGGAAGCTGTCGCATTCGGAGAGGCACCTGTAGCGGTCGTTTCGAGTCCGGCTTAAGCACTGTGTCGAACAATGACTGTAGAACCGAGTCGGAATCCTGGTCCACGCGGAGGACCAGGTTCGATTTCTGTTCAGCGTCCGAGTTGAGAGCCATGATTTACGTCGGAACGAAGAAATCTCGAAACCGACCTGGCCCACCGCTGTGACACAACACTAGCACGCGACGGGCTGGCGCGGCGCCACCCGACGTTCTTACAATATAGCGTTCGCTACGCGACTGACGCGCGCCCCGCCCGCACCGCAAAGTCTCCCTGCCCACGCGCACCCGCCGCACCACCCGCGCTGCGCATAGTATGTTTGGTGCACGGACCGGTCTCTGCTTCGAGAATGATGCCCCGCACCCCGCTCACCCACTATCTCCTTGGCTCACCATAAAATATACCTAATGCTAGCCACCTATAACGATTGTGACAGGAGATCACAATAAAATTATTGTTTAAATCTTTGTTTATGTTTTAACACTAATTAATGTAGTGCAGGTAAACTAAACAAGCAAATGTTTCAAATTGTATACTAATAGGTACTACGATACTAAGTACATTCCCTACCTAAAATACTAGAAAGGAAATTTGTCCAAATAATGAAGATGGCTTACTTAACTGCATGCACAGGTACTATGTAGTGGATAAGCGGCAGTATCTATAGAAGGTATCTGTTGGTCATTTAAACAAAAATAGTTTTTTATCAAGTCCGTCAAGAACCAACCAAAGAGACATCTTTGTCGCATGTGTGTCTGTGTAGTTTATACCCACAGTAAACTAAAAATAATAGTAAACTAATAGAACAATATTTACATAAGGTTCTCAAAAAACCACAAATTTTCAGAAGGAATTCTTACAATTCATGTTAAGTTAATATAATTTTCTACACAAGCCGCCTGAAAGTTTATCAAAAGTCTAAGGATGAATTGGAAACAAAAACAAATTTTGCAAACGCTATCTAACTAAAAAGGATTTAATGTATTGTTATATCTAAATTAACACGATTATTATTCTATGGTAATAATTAATATTTTAAGCGAATTTATTACTCACCTAATTAGCGAATTTGTCACTAACCGCCAGTTAGTTGCGTCATAAGTTTTGTATAACAGTATTAATATTATTCTCATAAAGCAATTCTCGATTATAATGAAGTAGGTCTCTAGTTTTTGTTTATCCTCTAAAATTAATAAGGAAAATAATTTATACTAGCTTTTGCCCGCGACTTCGTTCGCGTGGAATAGTGACTTCCGGCAAATTTTTGGTTTTAACCACATAGCTCCCGATCTCGCGGGATCTCTTCAAAAATGAGATGTGGAAGATATTCCAGGGAACTCTTCAAAAATCAACATAATGAGCTCTGCGTTTGAATTTAATAGATGTATACTCACTTAGGGCATTGAAAAAATAGTTTAAAAACGGACTTTAACTAAAGAAATATTATAATCTTTCCGAACTTAAGATGAAAACTAACTTAAAACTAAAGAAAGCTACGAATTACGAATTTATAACAATTAAAAAAGAAATTATATTAGAACCTATCCTTTATGCTATAATAACCAAGCTTAAACTAAATAATTTAAAAGAAACGACTTAAATGTAATCTAATTAATTTATAAATTAGACTTACAATTTTATTAAAAAAAAACTAACTACAGTAACTACTAATAATCGATATCAAACTAAACCTACGTTAAAAAGTTTAACCAGAAAACCAGGAAAACCCAACAAATAAACTTATTAATTGACAAATACAACGAAACCAATTTAGAATATACTAAACAGCAGGACCACTACAGACAAATAATCATACGACTGATAATACACTTTTTCTACGATAGTACCGAAGCGCTCGGCCGATACCCAACCAAATAATTGTAACAAAACCATAGCGCAATCTATTTCGATCCCAACGCCATCTATCGAGGATAAAGACAACTTGGATTATTTATTTATACTCCGTTCGGGCATTTTCTTTGTACTAAAAGTTTAATTATATTGATATAATTTTTTTCATACCTTTTTACTATTTGTTAACTTTTTTCGATGAATTAAAACAATAACATGAACCGAAGTCGTGTAACGATCGACATAGAATTATCTATACTCCGTTAGAGCGTTTTCTTTGTACTAAAAGTTGTATTATGTTATATTTTTCATTGCTTTTTACTATTTTGTAAAAACAAATTTCCAATGAATTAAAACAATAACATGAACTGAACAATTGTAATTACACCATTGCGCGATCAACGCCATCTATCTACGGAGTATAGGAACAGCCCGACATTGTTCAATTCCGTACTATAAGTACGAAATTGTATTGAACAATAGATGGCGCTGTATGTCCGGAATAAATTTATTTTTTATTTTATTTTAGTTTATTTTTATTTTATTTTATTTTTATTTTTATTTTTATTTTTATTTTTATTTTTATTTTTATTTTTATTTTTATGTTTATTTTTATTTTTATTTTATTTTTATTTTTATTTTTATTTTTATTTTTATTTTTATTTTTATTTTTATTTTTATTTTTATTTTTATTTTTATTTTTATTTTTATTTTTGTTTTTATTTTTATTTTTATTTTTATTTTTATTTTTATTTTTATTTTTATTTTATTTTTATTTTTATTTTATTTTTATTTTTATTTTTATTTTATTTTTATTTTATTTTTATTTTATTTTTATTTATTTTTTTATTTTATTTTTATTTTATTTTTATTTTATTTTTATTTTATTTTTATTTTATATTTATTTTTATTTTATTTTATATTTATTTTTATTTTATTTTTATTTTTATTTTATTTTTATTTTATTTTATTTTATTTTATTTTATTTTATTTTTATTTTATTTTATTTTTATTTTTATTTTTATTTTTATTTTATTTTTATTTTATTTTTTGATTTTTGAAATAAAAATATATCTATGTCCTTTCTAAGGTTCTAAACTATATCTGTACCAAATTTCAACCAAATCCGTCAAATAGTTGCGGAGATTAATGGTATAAGCATAGAATGTTCGACGTGATTCTTTAATTTGACATAACTTTTTTATTTATGAACCGATTGACATGAAACAAACACTAAATGTAAATTTAAGCATCCCACAATATATTCGTGAAAACCGCATCCAACTCGGATCAGCCGTTTCTGAGATTAGCGCGCACAGACGAACAGACAAACAGACAAACAGACAAACAGACAAACAGACAAACAGACAAAAAAAAGTTAATTACATTTTTGGGTTCGACATCGACATAACAATAACCCCTGCTATTTTTTTTATTTTTATTTTCAATGTACAGACAGCACTTTTCTACGATTTTATTATATGTATAGATATAGATAGATATCCCTAAAACCCTCCTAAAATATCTTTTCTTCGAAAAAGATTTTCGTGACAGATGGCAAAATATCTTGTTTTAAAACTCGGTTTACGTTATTCTGAAGGTGTAAGTACTTTTATGGGGGGATACCCAATTCTAAAAAGATGTCTAAAGATTTTTGATTCAGACTGTAGCGTCCACAACAAATTAAGTAAAGCTGATAATAATTTATAAAAGCAAGCTCAGAGTTCCGTGTCAAGTTAAATTGCTAGTTACTTATAATTCTGTTTAAGTAAGAATCAAAACAAGTCCTCTTATAAACTTCCCTGTCCTGGGATTATATACATTATACAACACCAACGCCATCTATTTTCTGTGCATTAGGAAATAAGTAAACGGTTTATATGTGGGCAATATTAAAAATATAGTTAACCGAGTCAGTTGGATGTCAAAATGTTCGACGATTGTATGGTCTACCTGTCAAGCACCGTAGTTCCGTAGTGTCGCCTCAGATGGCGTTGTAATAGAATTTTAACTATTTTCATAAGGGAGATTCCACCACGTCCTATAACAACGTGACATATATAAAAAAAAGATATTAAATGTATAAAAAAATATGCCATAGTCCTAAGTTCAATTTTTTACACCTTCAGACGAAAAAACTGCTATGAAAATTGTTCAGGCGCTGTTATGAAAAATTCGTACATATGAGTATTTATGGACCGATTATAAACTCTTTTTTGGTTTAAAAGCGTACCCCCAAGGTAGTCTCACGTCCATAATCATAATTCATATCTCCAGGATCCAGGAGAAATAAAAGTAAAATCTCAAAAATATTTTTTAATTTATATATTTATTTTGTAATGTAAATGTAATATATAAGTTAGGAAGTATGTATGCCATATTTTTTCTATATTTTTACCTTTGTTTTTGAGATATCTCACGTTGTAATAGGACGTGGGGCAATTTTGTATGGGTTGTGACCCCTCTTTTAAATTGATCATTGTTGACAGTTAAAAAAGTATAATTCATCAACAATGGATAGTTGTCATTATTCATTGTTATTATAATATGGTGTGGTATGATATTAGCAAAAACTATCTTCACCCCTTACCTTATAAGTAGGTGATATCGTAAGCCTCTGTCGACATTTTTGACAATACCATGCTTGATGATATTGAAAAGTGTATTTATCAATTCTATATTAATCATTGCCTTAGTTGGAAGAACTATTTTGACTTTAAGTGCTCAATGTCTTCTTATTTTATTCTTAATTTTTTTTATACCTAGCAAAGTAAGTAGTACCTAGTCGTAATAGCATAATTAGGTACCTAATTATTAGGTAGCACCGTAGAAGTTATACATATTTGCCATACTAATATCTAACCTTTTTAAGGAGTACAACATAGGTATAGCAATAGAGCTGTGACGAGTTTGCGCAGTAGTTGTATAATACCCCACAGTAAGTATACCTTTAGGAAAATATCAATAGCAACGAAGAAGTATACAAACGGAACATTGGTATCCCTATCTTCTACCGCGCATGCGTTATTTGTACGCTACTGGATGGTTGGTACGTCCAGAAAAATCATTACAGTGCTGAGTGTATGCATTATACTCGTAAAAATAGAAACAGTGTCACAAGTATGTTCGGAACTATTTAGTCATGACGGAAATATCAGAAGACAGCTTTGAAAGATGTTGTCGCCTGTGTGCGGAAGAACAAGATGTAACCATAATGATATTTAGTCAGGAAGCCGAAGCAATGCTTTTACAAAACAAGCTCAACAGTTACTTATTAATTGAAGTAAGTAGAGTGTGCGCTAAATAATACGAAAATAGTTTCTTTTTACATTCATTATCGAGTAATTAAGTTCGTAAATAATTCCACAGGTGGATGAAGACGACAAGTTACCCAAAAACATTTGTATCCAATGTTGTACCAAGTTACAATCGGTATGCGACTTCATAGACAAGGCACGAAAAGCTCAAGAAGTTCTTCTCCAACGAAGTTTTATGATAGACCAGATTGCTCCAACCAAATGTATGATTTCTTTAGTGACAACAGAACAAAAGCCTGAGCCTGAAGAGATCGAAGAAAATGAAAAATATACGGAAATGGAAGTGAGTGTGGATCCCATGATGGTGCTTCAAAATTCTGAAGTCCCTTTATCACCGGGTTATGATAACAATGTTAACGACGTCACTTATTTACATGGTCTGGATACCGAAAATGTAACAATAAAGTTAATAAAGAAAGGCGAGACACATTCTATGTTTGAAGATAATGCAAAGGATAAACTGCCGTCTAATTCATCTGGCTCTCACAACAGTGATGATGATGATAAAGTGAAACCTTTTAAATGTACTTCATGTGAGCGTAGCTTTTGTACAGATTTGGCATTAAAAAACCATAGCTGGATACACCTTCCCGAAAATAGAGATGAAAAGCAATATACTTGTAACACATGTTCAGAAGGATTTTATTACAAGTATGATTTAATATCTCATTTAAAAAAGCATAGATCTAATGGTGTGTGTCAATTATGTGGAAGAATGTAAGTTTGTTTTTGTAAATGTATCTTTAGACAGGAATTTAAAGGTGGTAAACATCTTATGTTTAAGGTATAATCTTAAATGTTCACAGGTTCAGATCAGAAAAAACCTATGTTGCTCATATGTATGTGCATTTACCTTCGAGTAAATCATACACATGCAAAATCTGTGGCAGATCCTACAATACATGGGGTGGTCTAAAAACACATAGTGTTACTCATAGTGCGGAAAGACCCTATACATGTGATGTTTGTAACAAAACTTTCAAGAGAAATCAGGATTTAAAAGTAAGATGACACAAATGGAACAAATACATAAATTGTTATTAAATTAAAATAAATAAATTCATAAAAAAATAGAAGAGATTGAGAATTGGTAGTAACATTTTTTTGACAAGATTTTGTTGTTTTTATTTTTATGTAATTGATTTCCTCTAAATTGTTTCAGTTCCATGTCAACCAACACACTGGGGCGAAACCTTACAAATGTCCATTCTGTGACAAGTGCTTTGCAAGTTCTGGAAATTGTTATTCTCATAGAACTCGTATGCATCCTGGTGAAAAACATGAAAGGTCTGTAAGAAGAACTATTCCCACAGCTGACGTCCCAGTACTCCGACCAATCGCTCCTAAGCCGAAACCTGCTAATGTGCCTCCACATAACAATATGACCACTGTAAATGGTGTGGTCAAATTCAAATGTCACTTATGTGAGCATAGTTTTGCGAAAAAAGAAAACTTCAATGTGAGTATTACAAAATGCAATTCATAAAATATTTCACATATCATATCATCAGCCTATAAGTGCTCATTGCTGAGCAAAGGTATCGTCTCACATAGAGAATATTTGAGAGATTGATCGCCACACTCATTTAATGGGGTTTGATGATTTCAAACTGGACTTACTGGACTGGAAATTATTAGATAATTTGGAATTATAAATCCAGGTTTCCTCACAATGTTTTCCTTCACTGTATATCAGTGGTGTCGTAATAATCTTAAAAAGTACATATAACTCAGAAAAAGTCACATTGGTACTTGCTAAGTTTGAAACCTGCAGCCTCATTGCATGTTAAGGTGATGCCTTAACAGGACTGCAAAAATTTACAATAAAAATTATAAAATAGAAGAAGATGGATAGACCTATTGAAAAGTTATACCTTATCATATAAGTAATCGAGACTCAGTAGCCTTTTAAATATCTGTGATAACACACCAATTTAACTTTCGTGAGACATACTAGTTATTTAAATAATTTATCCAACTAACTCATTTCAATTTTGCAGTACCACATGTATCAACACACAGGAGAAAAACCTTATAAATGCACAAACTGCACAGAAAAGTTTGTAACGAGAAGAGGACTACTCATACACCACGACAACAAACATCCTGGACTGAATCGGCCATTGGGGCTTATCTCCAAAAATAGTTTGCTCAAATGAAAAATAATAGTTTTTCACAGTTTAAATAGCAATAAACGTCTACTTCAATATTTATTACAACGAATCTTGTTTTATTTAAAACAGATGTCGATGGGAAATTGGAGACTATTTATTATTTACAATACAAACAAAATTTACCTGATCAGCAGTTTTTATTTTTAAATCCTTCAAACAAATTACTAAAATTACAATAGTTCAAAGAAAACTTTACAGGGGCATGTAGTGCTCGTAGAAAACAAAATAGGTAGATAAGATAAGTACAAGTAGTAATTTACTAATTTTAAATGTTGTCAGTGTCACTTACAAAAACGTCAAACTGTCATTCATAGGTTCCGGTTTCCTTAAACCGCATTGGTCAATTTATCAAGTAACAGGAAATAGGATTATCACACAGACGTTGTCACCACGGAAGATGGAATTAATTTTAATATTATAATAAATCAACACCTTTATTTAAAAAAAGAAAAAAAAAGATTGGTCAGTCATCATCAGATCATCCAGATTGAGTCAAAATTTTACAAAAGATATGCAATCAAAAACGTACTTTTTGATTGCATATCTTTTGTAAAATTTGCAGTCCATGAGATTCAACAATTAAAAAATATTTAAAATTATTTCGTAATACATTGACTAAACATTTTCCAAACGACGAAACGATATTTTATGATGTTTTATATTATATTTTAAACTTTAGCTAAAAAGCCATGATTTCACAGATTAAAAGAAGAATGCACAGAAAGAAATAGAATGTGTGAATGTTTACCCTATTTACATGTGTGAGTGGATACATAAAACGTAATTGTTGATTAGAAAACCATTAACTTAGTTCATTCATTATTATAACATCTATATTTTGTGTTAATTAATAACAAAAGTATTCTTATTTGGATAAAATAATAGGTCGACCTTCAAAAATGACCTTTATACTCCACAGTCAATAGGATTCTTATGCGCATGCGTAGATTATCCGTCAAATTTTGTTTGGCGCGCTGATAACTACGACTACTTTGATCACGATGAAATTACATATTTTAGTCATTCGTCAGATACCTTGTGCAGCTCACGTTTCTAACATTTTCTGCGTTAACTTAGTCACTTACAACGAAAATGTCTAGTGAAGAATTAAATATCAAGAGAAAAATGGCACGACAGAATGGTATTGTGCAACCTTTGTTGACTGGTGAGTAAAATAGAATTTATTTTGGAGCGAATTTTAAATGTCACTTGTACTTTAGAACTTAAGTAATTACAGTGTTGTGTAGATAATTATTTTTTTCTTCGAAAAATAAATTGATTGTGCAAAGTATTTTTATAGTACCCACAATAGAATTTTTAATCTCCTTTCATGTATAAACAACATAGTAATTAGTAAAGTTTTATTATTATTTTAATGAAAATGATACATTTTGATAGAAATATTTCTACATATTTGTAAGCAAACAAGAATTTTATTGATTGATTACTGAAAATAATAAATTTTCATGTGTTCACTGGAAGTTGAAATTGTTTTTTAATATTTGTATAAATTTTTATTTGTACTCAAAATGATTTTTATTTTGGTGGAGTACTTATTCACTTATTTTGTAATCATGAATAGTAATGTATAATTTATTTGCATATCTATTATTAAGTGCATTGATAACCTACTAGTGAATAATGTTTCCCACAGATCTGTATCAAATAACTATGGCTTATGCATATTGGAAATCAGGAAAAGTGAATGATGTTGCCGTATTTGATTTATTTTTCCGCACAAATCCTTTCCAAGGTGAATTCACCATATTCGCAGGACTTGAGGAATGTTTGAAGTTTTTAGAAAACTTTCATTATTCTGACAGCGGTATGTACCTTTATTATAATTATATTGATATTTTTCTTGTTATTGTTTATGGTCAATTTTTGTGATATTTTTTCTTTTCAGATATTCAATATTTGCAGCAGACTTTACCAGAGAATATTGAGCCTGAATTCTTTGCTTATTTAAAAGATTTAACATGCAAGGACATAAGAGTGAGCGCTATTGAAGAAGGGTCTGTGGTTTTCCCAAGGTAAGGAATACAATTTATCTTTTTCCTCCATTTACAGAATGATATAATGGTCTGGTTATACCTAATTATTAACAGGAAAATGGTTTATTTCAGTTTTTGTATTTATAATGTGCATTTATTTATAGGTACTTACAAATGCATTCATTATAAAAAGGAATTAAATAGATTGTGATAAAATTCCACACTGTATTTTTTTTCACACTTTATTTATGCTGCTTTTAATTTTTAACCAACAATACATTTTATAATGTATTTGTTTTATCATCACAAAATTATCTTAAATTATTCTTATTTATCAAACATGTTAGACATAAATACTTGAATATTATATTTCCTTATCTTAATTTCCATGCTTTATCTATTCTATACTAATATACAACACTGAAGAGTTTGTTTGTTTATTTGAATGTGCTAATCTCTGGATCTACTGTAGCCATGTAAATATTTTGTTGTGTTGTGGATAGTCCATTTGTTGAGGAAGGCTATAAAACCGGTCTGCGGGTGAAACCGCGCGGAATTATTAAAGACCTCAATGACAACTATAAAAAACCAACAATTTTTAATTGGTATACCTAGATAAATAATGTATATTTTGTGCACTAAATACTGAACTAGCATTCCCTATTTTTGGAGTTGACTATTTGAGAATTAGGACTTTTGGGAAGTGGAGTGGGCACTACGCAAACGTTTTTTCACGCCGGTTTTCTGTAAAGCTATGATATCACTCCGGCCATTTATGACGAAGCATGAGTCTCTCACATTTATTGGTTACTCGTCCGTTGAGTGGTCGCAATTGCGATTGCTTTTCTACGGGGTTTTTCGGTTTCCGACTCTGGAGTCGACACTATTAGAATTTTCGAAAAATAATAAAAAAGGATTTTGCTATTGTGCCCATTGAATAAAAACGTACAATACAAAATATAAAAATATAATTAGATATATGGTTCATAATATAAATAGCGAAAAGTAGATGTTCGACTCCCCCCCCCCCCTACATTTATTTGCAGCTTAAATATTCTCTTACAAAATTATAACTTCAAAATTATGAAGGTCTTTTATTTATATGTATAATGCCTTACTAAATAGGTATAGGTACTTCCGGCATATTTGATTAAGTTGCTATATTTAAGCGCCTTAAAAAAAACTCATGTCTGATTAGGAATAGGTACCGTCGATATTTTACCTTTTACAATTTGTCATCTACCTAATAATAGAGATTACTTCAGTTGTTTACAATAAGCATTGCTTTATGACGTTGTGTATCTTGCAGGGTGCCCTTATTAAGAGTTGAAGGACCTTTAATTGTAGCGCAGTTGCTGGAAACCACTTTATTAACTCTCGTCAACTTTGCAAGGTAAGTGACTTGGTATCGCTATCAACGACGTATTGGGCTAAGGACATCATTATAATAAACGTGTTGGTACCCCGATTCTAGATTACGAATATCGATTAAGAGCATAAATTGTTTATTTATTGATTTTTTATCGTACAACTTTGTTTGTTTCTACGTACCTTATTTGATAAGTCGATCAACATTTTAAGTACTTGTTACAAATTGCATGATCTCTCATTCTCCCATGACCGGCAAAACTGATGTTTACGACTTTAATATCCGGTACTTACTTAAGTAATACTTACTAAAGTCCGTGCACAAATAAGTACGATTAACGAAAAACCTTCTGATCAAACTAGATATAAGGCTTGCTTTCGTATTGCAGATTTTGCTAGAAGATTGTATAGTTATTTTCATATCCACACTAGCAGGTAGACGACACTAGTCTAGTGTCTCTACCTGCATCCATCGTAGATACCATAGATAGCTAAGTATATTACTTCAAAAAGTACATACCTACCTACATTACATAGGTATCAACCCGAAAGAATTGCGTCATTGATTAGAGGTGCTATCTTTGCTTTCCTCTATGTACAGATATTGAGTATTTTTTCTGCAATATTAGATACAATGTCACACTTATCAGGAGTCAGGCATGAATAGTTCATGTAATTGCATACTCTTTCACACAAATTGGAGTACTGAGTACTTATTACTCCCCCGCCTACGTACCGACCTACCTACTTCATTATTTGCTGAGTCAGTAGGAAGTTATTTTTTTTTTTTTTTTTTTTTTAAAAAAACGTTGCCCCACACTAGGATTTTCTCCTGTGTCGTGGGTGCGTTTACAAACATACAAGTTCACATACACATGACACCCAGACCCGAAACAACAATTTGTGGATCACACAAAGAGTTGCTCCGTGCGGGAATCGAACCCGCTACCCGTTGCGCGGCAGCCAGTTGCCCAGCCACCGCACCAACCGTGCAGTCAAAAGTTATGAGCCAGAACTAATTTAAAAATCTAGATTGGAAGCAGATACTTATGTAGGCACACTAAGTACTATTACACCTTGGCGACAAAGCTAACTTACTCGGTGCTAAATTGAAGTAAATTAAATCTATGTCCTATACATATAATCAACCTAATTGTATCTATATATCCATAATTCCATATAGGTACTACTTTTATAGTGGGGTACAGGCCAAAAACAACAGAGAACCACCTATTACGATCCTAATGTAATGTGTTTTATTGCAAAATTCAAATTGATTGCATTTGAGTGTTCGGCATGGATACCCACTTCCATTTTCCGTTCCATTTAGACAGGTAGGTAGATAATAATTTGTAAATTACATTGCGTAGCAACGCGTTTTAAAGGCTCACACACATAGTGCGGTTGCTAAACGACGGAATCCATTAAGGACATGTACAAAATCTAATTAAGTTTATTTGTATGACGTTGCCGCAGTTCAATAATGAATAACGGAACCAGGGAATTTTAAACTCTGCTTTGATTTAACCAAAAAACTGCCTGACATTCCTAGACATTAAAGCTTGAGTCCTATCTACTTACAAGAGACCTTATAGGTACACACCTAGTCGTCTTCGTAGAATGTTATGTATACCCGTTTAATGTTCTTACTTTTTGTAATTGAAAATGACTAACTTAGTGCTTTAACTTCAGTTTGATGGCAACCAATGCTGCACGGTACCGAATGGTTGCTGGAAAAAATGTGTCCTTACTTGAATTTGGCCTACGACGAGCTCAAGGACCTGATGGAGGGTTATCAGCTTCAAAATATGCTTACATTGGTAAATTATATTTTTCTTTTTCTAAGAAACTTATAGCTAGTCAGGATATTGGCAATTTCTGTGAAGGTACCATGTATTGTGTTCACACAACAATAAGTAGAGTATAATATAATATTTAAGTAGCTTGTGTGGGGCGCAAATTAACTTGTCTTTGTATTATTGATTGTATTAGCGTGTTTGCGCAGCTTAGGTAGCCGGCTAGCTAACTTCGGTACCTGGTACGAAGCTCGCGGCCACTATTGAAACTTGTGCAATATAAAACACCCTGCCGCGCCATTGACTCATAAGAATCCCGAATAGCGAATATACTTTTCGTTAATAGGTTTAATCAGGCAAGTTTCGCGAGCCATGCCCTTGAATGTCTCACCTGCCTGGTACTCGCATAGGTACAGGCTGCTACCAAAGTTTTAAATTGCTTTTGCTTACCCGATGCTTATATACTGAAGATGTTGGAATTTTCGAACACCTATATCTACATTATTTCACTAGTGTCTCTAATGTATAAACATTTGAGTAATGGTGCGGCTGCGGATAGACCCACCCTAGATATGGTGTAGTAAGATAATAACTACCCATACGTCTAATTTCACCACCTCTGGTTATCTCTGTTTTCTTAACTGATATATTTTAAATGGAAGATACTCCGGATTATCCGTCGAAGTCAGGAAGACTAACCGAAACATAACTAGAGGTGGTACATTAGAACCAAATTTATGACTTATGGAAAAAATATTTTATTGGCTATTTTTAGGTGGATTCGACGGTACAAGTAATGTGTTGGCTGGAAAAATGTTCAATATACCAGTGCGAGGTACTCATGCACATTCATTTGTGACGTCGTTCAGCACCCTGGATGACTTGCACTCCGTCATAATCCGACACGCCGAGACCCAGAACCCATGCAACCTACTCGAGCTGTCGATAGAGTGGCGCAAGCGCGTGTCCGCCGTCATAGATATATCTCCGGAGGAAGCGAGCGACGGAGAACTAGCTGCCCTCATATCGTATGCCCTAGCATTCCCGTCGGGATTCTTGGCTCTAGTGGATACGTACGATGTCAAGAGGTATAATTTTCAAGGCTTACCGTCACGACACAGGCAGCATAATATGAATGGGCATTCTGGCTACAATAGCAACTGTGGAACCAATGGTACTAGAGTACTCAAATCACCGACTATTCATAGTCCGTATGGATATAGCACGGTCGAACGCACACTGAGGTAAAGATGCAAATAGACAATTCATTGACATTTGGTGTCTGATAAACTTTTGTTATTGTTTTGCATTTTCATTTATATTTTAAGTTCAGTGAAGTTTTCATTACTATTTAGACTTGTTCTGTGTACTGGCTAAAGCCAGTGACTGCAATTCATTAACCGACTTCATTTGACATAACTCATCGTTAGGGGGGCATGAAAGACACGTAACCGTGGGACGAATGACATGCAAGCACACTTCTAACAACACATTACGCCGGGATTGTCCGCTGGGAATACTTAACAATCATGGCCGTAGTATACAATTTTATGTTTTTTATTTGGCTTTTTCAGTGAAGCGTATGTGGACGGCGCTTCATGTACAACCGAATGTAAATAAATGAGAACACGTCCTACAAGATCTTTATATTTGCTTCAGTGTGACGTATTATCGTGCCCTATATGCAAGTTTAGGGGCAGTCTTAGTCATTGGGCACAGTTGCATTGTATAGGGATATGCACACGTTCACAGTATCCAAGCTGGTATTGCATGTATAGCTACCATCATGCACCTTATCTAAAAATAGTAAGAAGTTATTGAATATTTTATTTATATTTTTAATTTACTTGTACGTTCGACGGCGTAGTGAACAGATTGTGCCCAGTAGTCACGCAGCTGATTGTATGGCTACGTAATCGCAGATGACTTCATTCAACATCACCTTTAACACATCCACAAGACGTTGAACTACATACAATGTATCAATATGTATTGTAGGTACTTGACGATACTCAGTATATATTTAGCAACCACAAATATATGTTAGCACGCCCTGTAACAGATACTTACATAGGTAATAAAAGCAGGTACTCTTAATGCTATGCTGTTTTGTAATTATGTAGTAGTATTGAACTAATGTTTCTTAACAGGAGTGGTCTGCTAAACTTCTGTGCCGTGGCGCTAGCGTTAAACGATTGCGGCTACCGAGCTGGTGGAATCCGTATCGACAGCGGTGATCTGGCTTATTTGTCTGTACTAGCACGCGAGACCTTCGAGAGCATTGCTGAAGCTTTCAAACTACCTTGGTTCTCTAAACTAACCATTGTAGCGTCAAACGACATTAATGAAGAAACAATACTTAGCTTGAATGAACAAGGACACAAAATTGACACATTCGGGATTGGGACACACCTAGGTAATGCCCATGTTTGTGTAACTTATCTGCATAAATACTTGGTTTTTTATTAATGATTCCTTTTGTAATTGCCTAGTCTATTCACAATTGGTATCAACAATGACTACAATTTTCAGAAATACGCCATTTATTCATTATGTTACATTGTACTGAGTAGTGGTACTTTTTACGCCTAACTGTTATGATATGACTCGAACAAGATTGCTCAAGGAAACGACAATTTATTTAAATTAGTTGATCTCTAGTGTGTGTGTGTTTTTTTTTCTAGTGACATGTCAGCGTCAGCCAGCTTTGGGTTGTGTCTATAAGCTGACGGAGATAAACGGACAGCCTCGCATCAAACTAAGTCAAGATGTAGGAAAAGTTACGATTCCAGGTCACAAAGAGGTACGTTGACGTTGACGGTATAAGAACATTAATGAATGGAACATTTTCATTTGATGGCGAGGTCGTTGTGTCACTACAAAGAATGAGTATTCTCGCTCAATGTTTATTACTGCAATAATGAGTACAAACCCATTACAGAGTTTGTGTACAAGTTATGAAAACAAATAGTTATCTTGATTAATTTAATGTTTATTAACTGAAGTTAGCCATAAACTACTGACTATATTGAACTATCGAACTCGTTTCGTGACAATAAATCAGTGTATTGGTCTCGGCGCCGAATGTTATCGCTGCACATAGTCCAAAGTAATATGTTGCCTACATATTTGGAAATCGATAAACCTATGATTCGTATCTCTATGAGATTAGGTAGGTAAATGACAGTAAGAAGCGGAATATCGTATAACGTACGACCCTGAACCGATGCGTGTTATCAAAGAGAAAAATATACGATTGTCATGAATATGTATAGATAGCTATAGCTTATATTATACAGTGTCTTCGAACGCAAGGTCTTGTGAATTACGAATACTTTGTCGCTTTATCGATTGTTTAGTGACTGCACTATTTACCATCGATTTAATGCTCAATGTTTACTGCTAGATACTACTTTTATCAAACGTTTATGGGTGTTTGAAAAGCAATATACTTAGATAGTATTGTTTCGTAATACCCCGACCTAGAATATATTATATTATGCAAATATTGTAATATCAAGATAAAAATGGTAGATACTTGGATAATGGTAGCGATCTACATAATATTATATACCTTTATACTTTCGAACTAATAGATTATCATTATTAATTATCATCATTACCAAATATGTTGACTATATTATGTACTCGTATAATAATATCCCATTTTTTAAATATTGACAATGTATCAGAAATAAAATATTTATTATTCAGCTGCTATTTAATGTAATTATCCTTGGTTATGAAAATACTAAATACCTATTTAACTATACCGTTACTTACATTTGATTTTATTTACCACAATAGAATATACATAACTATGGGCTTCATATGTAATTGGAACATGGTCATTATATTTAGTGGGTATATAAGGTGCGTTGGGGTAAGATCGGCGCAGGGGTAAGAACGTACAAATCAAATATCTCACTTATTTGGCTATATTTTTTAATGCTGATCACATTGCGTGGCACGTCATTAAGTCCCGCCCCACCCCGCGGTGACCACCACTCGCTCCGGTCAACACAGACGTGTACCCGCGCCGTTTTAGAAAAAAGGAAAATTTTATAAAATATTTGTTTATCCGGTCTTTCACCGACATTTTTATTTGCATATTTTAGCAAAAGTATAGCTTATTTTGACATGGTTTTGCCTAAATACTAAGTTTTGAGCAATGATAATATGATAAAACTAATCCAGATTTGTCTACTACCTCTGTAGGCTGAAATCCGGTGTTACCCATGTTGGGTAAAGATCGGTCAAAAATATCCCTATTCGAAAATGGGCAGTGATTGTCAAACTTTTGTTTAAATAATTACTTAGGGCTGATTTTCCAATCTTCAGTTGCCACGTAAATACTCCCGAACCTCTTCGCAGGCCACTTCTTATACAAAAGAAGCGCTGGAATAAGCCATGCAGCAAATAAATAATAAAGAACTCACGTATGCAGCCACTTCATAAAAGCTTGTGGATAAATCTAAACTTTGAGAAACTCAATTTCTTTGAAATTTGGTATGCGGGGTAAGATCGGACAAATTAAACGAAAAAAAAAAGAATCATTTGGAACATCTATATTTGTTGTATTAGGTAAATTTTTGTGATGTCATGTTAAAGTACAGGAAAGATGGGATACGTTCCTTTTATACACCTTGTGCTCCTAGCACTAGAAATTATTTTAAATTGTTGTCCGAACTTACCCCATGACGGCCAAATCGTCATCACATTAAAAAAAAAATTGACCTGATTTTATAGGCTTGCAAAGCAAAAAGTATTGAGTATTTATAAATAAATTAAATTTTAAATTACACTGTGTTTAATCATTATTCGTTTCCACTATTTCTCATTAATGTACTGTGTATCAAAATTGAGAAAATAAAGTTTTTGCAACATCCTTGCAACTATTCGAAAATCCGTCCGATGTTACCCCAACGCACCCTACTCACGTACCTTTTATTTACGTATAATACTTTGTATAATCTTCTTATCATTTCATTAGTATGTAAATGTGTGGAGTCATGAGATTACAAAGTACAGATGGAACTGATTATATTGTCACGATTTTTCAGGCGTACAGGCTATTCGGTGCTGACGGCCATGCTCTGATCGACTTGCTGCAGCGGTCTTCAGAGCCGGCACCTGAAGTTGGCCAGAAAGTCCTCTGTAGGCATCCTTTCCAAGAGTCCAAGAGAGCCTACGTGATTCCCAGCAAAGTAGAACATTTGTATAAGGTAATTGCATGTTTTTAATTGCGATTTTTTCGTTATTTATCTGCACATTACGTTTCCTGCTATGTATCCGACAATGCTACTATTTTATTGAATGACTCAGTATTTATGTTAAAGTTAACAAGTTATTATTCTAAGTACGTTTGCAAATAAAACATTCTAATAATTTCTTATACGTACTTTACTTATATGATTGCCCTATTAAATTACGAAAAAAAAAAATCTTTGGATAATTAACTCAAACTGAGAATCAATCTCATGGTATAGCATTACTTTATACAAACTTTATTAAATTACAGGTGTACTGGAAGGATGGTATTATCCACACGATGCCGAAACCATTGCACGAAGTCCGCCAGCGAGTCCAGTCCTCACTGAGAACTTTGCGACAAGACATCAAGAGGAACTTAAACCCTACACCTTATAAGGTTTGTGATTTTTTTTATATTATAATAGTTAATTGTACTACCTTTGTGTCTAGATCATTGGCAGATAAGTAGCGCCAGTAACTAGCTAATTTTATCCTTAATTCTACGTCAGTTAAAATGAAATAAATACTCTATTATGCTTGTAGCTATTGCCATGCATGCTACATAGTTAATTCTGCATTGTACTAGCAAAATAGCTACATATATTATGTATGAATGTTAAACAGAAAAGGAAATAAAGATCTTAATAACCTTGCGGAGATTTCCGTCAATGAAACAGAAATATAAATTACGTAACTAAATAAAATATATACTGAGATTGTCACTTGTCATATCCTATAAAGAATTGGTATCTTTGTTTACGTTAAAAATGTTCGTCACAAAAGCTATAGTATACCTAGTCATAATATATGTCTGTCTGTCTGCTGCGTAGTAAGTACATATTAATAAACAAAAAATGGAGGTTATTTATTTTCTGATAACTTACAAAAGAATAGTCTGAACTAAATATAAAATAGAAAAATATTTTATCTTGTTAATTTATTATTACCAGAGATCGGAATAGGTGTATTGAATTGGGGTCACTGATCCAAAACGTATATATTAATATGGACATTCCTCCGGAATCCCGGGATTGGTTGATTATTCAAAAAAAAAAACAGGACTTAGGCTGCCTAAAGGCTAGCAATAAAATATTTGAAATGTATTAATGTTTGCGTTTATTATTTAAACAATCGAATTCCGATGAATTCGATTGTTTTTATTATTCAACAGATAAATATTAAATTTAGTTTTGATACCTTCCTTTAAATTTTAAATTGAGAAGTAATAATATAACTACCAACATTAACAATATTTAATTGGATCCGGAAATACCGGAATTACTTTCCGGGAAAATGGCTTATCCATGTTATTCTTTCTATGTGCATTTACGGTACAAGTACCAAAAATCAATACACCTATTCCGATCTCTGATTATTACCCTACCCACCTAGAATACAACGGTGCAATGTGCATTTAATAAAGTATATTATCTTATCTGCTTATAATTAATATTGTAAGACTACCTACTTATGTTATACATATTTATTATTTAGTATACAGACAGACTGCACTTATCATAATTGCATATGATATTATTTATCTCACAATTTTGATACAGTTAACTATTAATGAGTGAGAATGACGCGACGACCAGAATGTGTGTCAATTGGTTATATTATAACTTATAAAACATACCCCAGGTAATATCAAATCAATTTTTTTTTCGTCTTAGTTTTTCCGTCACGATAAACAACCTATCATAGTGTATAGTTTACTTAAAAGGTTTATAGGCATTACATTTAAAATTTAAAAAAATATGCACATTTTGTTCACACTTTTTTACTAAATAAAGAGTCATATAATTATAACAGCCTGTTTTATGTTTTCAGGTGGCAGTCAGTGATGACTTGTACAATTTCATCCATGACTTGTGGCTCCAGAACGCACCCATCGGGGAATTGTCATGAAAGAAATAAAATAAAAGTTAGTATAATATATACGTTACACATGTACTACAATACAAGAAGAAAATCAAGAGCTTGGTAAACCTTCTCTAAAAAAGAAACAACGAAAAACTTCACGTAGTAATAGGATTATTTATATGAAATGCAACTACTTATAATATTATTATTGTATTTATTTAAAATATTATAATACTACGTAGTATACAGGGTGTCCCTGAAGTCGACGTCCAACAGGCACCAGATGATCGGCAAGGTTCCAAATGTTATCAGAAAAATATAAAAAAAATTCTAAGTCCTACAGTTTTTAAATTACAGTGATTTATGTGTTATCCACGAAAAAGTACACCCCGTGCCAGTCTTTTGACTCTTGTTGCTACAAATCTTTATTTTTTCGTCTGCAGTCTTCCTTACATTATCCTGAATAGTGCTCCAGTAATACGGAATCATAAATTCTTAGCCAACTGCTTTAGATTGGAAAACATTGTTAGTTTTAGAGGAACCAAATACTCTGAATAAATTTTTCACCTTACTTTAAGTGACTGTACTGAATAAATTATGTATGGCGCTAGTAGTGGCAAATTTCACCAAAGTTGGCGCATTTAATAAGGAATCTAAAATGGTATAGCACTTTGCACATTATTTCTTAAATTCGATACAAAAAAAGATTTTTCAACGAAACTCCGTTTCGATGAATTTACTTGAACTTACTAAAAATTCTTCTAGTGTACTCAAATCATACGTTATAACCTCGTATGCACTAGACAGCACTTTGCACGCTATTTGTTATCATCATGTTGAAAATCAGCGAGGATCTCTTGTCAAACAATATTGTCTGTCTAAGTGTCTACTCATGATTTCGCTTGCAGCTTTCATTGGCAATATTAATAGACTTACTAGAGGAACTGATGTTGTGTATCATGTTTCACTAAATAATATTGAATGATTGCAATATGATGTTCATAGTGCATCAAACACATTATCAAATGTGTAGTAAAATCAAAAGGAACGGACGCGGCAGATTCATGTACACAGCATATCGACGCGGTAGTGGTATGGTGTACATGAGCCCTTACGCACAATTACTCGTCATATCCCCATCAAAAAAAAAAAAAAAAGAAATGGGTGAATCCTCCGATTAAGTTACGTGTTCATGCCTTGTGATCAAATGCGGGATGAAGCATCAAATATTCTTTAGTTTATCACCGTTGCAAGGAATTGCAGGTAAAGCAAAAAATAATTTAAAAAAGAAATAATCAACACGGCAAAAAAGCCAGTGTTCAGCTAAAATGCCGAAGCCCGGGTACGATGGCTCGAGATGCACAACACCAGTTCTTCTAGCGATAATATTGCCGACGAATGCTGCAAGCGAAATCACGGGTAAACAGACAATGTTGTTTGACAAGAGATCCTCGCTGATTTTCAACATGATGATAACAAATAGCGTGCAAAGTGCTGTCTAGTGCATACGAGGTTATAACGTATGATTTGAGTACACTAGAAGAATTTTTAGTAAGTTCAAGTAAATTCATCGAAACGGAGTTTCGTTGAAAAATCTTTTTTTGTGTCGAATTTAAGAAATAATTTGCAAAGTGCCATACCATTTTATAATCCTTATTAAATGCGCCAACTTTGGTGAAATTTGCCACTACTAGCGCAATACATAATTTATTCAGTACAGTCACTTAAAGTAAGGTGAAAAATTTATTCAGAGTATTTGGTTCCTCTAAAACTAACAATGTTTTCCAATCTAAAGCAGTTGGCTAAGAATTTATGATTCCATATTACTGGAGCACTATTCAGGATAATGTAAGGAAGACTGCAGACGAAAAAATAAAGATTTGTAGCAACAAGAGTCAAAAGACTGGCACAGGGTGTACTTTTTCGTGGATAACACATAAATCACTGTAATTTAAAAACTGTAGGACTTAGATTTTTTTTTATATTTTTCTGATAACAGTTGGAACCTTGCTGATCATCTAGTGTTCGTTGGACGTCGATTTCAGGGACACCCTGTATAGGTACTCACATCGCGAAAAGAAAATCTTGCATGTTTGTTCTATACGTGATTAGATATTTACGGAAACTTAAGTCACAAAAATATAAAGTATTAGTGTTTTGCACCATAACGTATTCCTGTGCAATATAAATAAATGTTAAGTTTTTGTTACAAAAATACTAGTGGTGCTTATAAAACCCACTAAATATTTAATTATTTGTTTTAGGTTCGGGATCAATATATTTACTGTCAGGTACATACATAGAAAATTGCGTATTAAATCGACGTATTTTATAATATTTTACAACGGATTCCTGATGTGGATGTTTCATCTAGAATAATAACAATTGGTTTTGAGTATCCAAGCCATCCAAAATAATAAAGAAACTAAGTTATTGCAACCTTTTCTAATTTCGTGTTTGTCCCTATACTAGTCAAATTGATCAATATAAATTTTATTCACTGAAATATTTAAAAATTATATGTAAATTGTTTTGGAATTATTGTTTCAAATATTGTTGCATTCCTTAACTTTGGATGGAAAAGCTTAAACCAAAGTAAATGTTGCCATTTGAAGACGGTAGAGACTTATTAATAGATGTAATGTGTTGTAGCCCCTTGCCATTTGTACAACATACAATTTTCCATTGTTTAATGCAAGTAGTACATAGTTATCTTCATTACATTCACAGTGCATATATTTGAATATAATATCGAAACTGTATGCGGTAACTTTTATATATTTAGTTAAGTTTTGACGAGAGATATAGAAACGTTTTGTACAAATTATGTATTTATTACAAACAAAACATAGTGCATTTAGTTCACCTTTTAGGTAGATTGAAGGAACGTGATATTAGGTTATTGATTTGATCGTTATTGGTAGCAGCAATTTATTGTGATATACTACGATTATTTGAATGTTTTTAACTTTTTTTTTAAAAAGCAAACACCTTTGTAACAATAAATATCATGGTTCTTTCTGAAATATTTTTATAATCCACAAGACACAAGTTATACCTATACCTATAATGATAGATTGATGTGTTAGCAACGGTATAACATTATGGTAAATACTTATATGTTTATGGTACTGTTTTAGGAATTAGATTGCCTTTAATGTAACCGTAAGTAGTTTTACAAAGTTTACAACTTCAAATATAAACTTAACGTTAAATAACTGAAAGTCGACAGTTCAAAATTGTCGAATTAGCTTTAGTGTCAATGTGTTCTAGCTAGCATTTGTAAATGTAAACAGAGTATATTATCAGAAGTAATATTTTTTGTTTAGTGCAATATAAACATGACTAACTTTACTGGGATGTCGTAAAATACCAGAATTATATGTGTTCTTGAAGCAAAACATGGAATCTTAATAATATTTAAAGCTCGCAATTTTATCACTAAACTCTATATTTGTTGACCGATATAATTCTATTCATTGCACACATATTCTGAAATGTTATAAAAGTAAAATTACAAATAAATGGCGTGGTATAAAGATCTCCCTCTGTTTTATCCTATCCATGGTTTGAAGCTAATAATAGGTATGGGTTTTAGCGTTTACTGTGCTTTGTGCACAATGTGTACATATTCACATTTTAAATGAATTGAATGTTTAACTGCTTACTCCCGTAACTGATGAGGGAACTCGACTAGTTTCAAGCCATACTAGGGCTCATATTCATGAACTGTATTGCACGATATGATGCGGCGATTGTTGCACAGACATCTCGTTACCTCGTCAGTTTCCTAAGTGAGTAAATTATTAAACATATAATAATATGTAATTATTCAATATATTATGATAAATAAACTATAATAAGATTGAAATCAATGTGTGTTGGAAATGATTTTATACTGATAATTCTATCTTTGAGTACTTAGTACTTACCATACCCCTAGTTTTTTCAACCTTCTATTTAATTTTTATACAACAAACTGGTTTAAAAAAGATAATGGCCGGTTTTTGTTGTTTACTTTAAGATAATCTTGAAAACGAATAATCTAAAAAAAATTTTTTAAAATACCAATTTTATGAATAATATTGCAGTTTTTTCTTGCACTCCGTCCGCTGTTAGGATGACATTTTGCAAAAAAAAAGTTAAGCTAGATATAGTATCGCATAATTCCGTATTTTAAGTGTAAGAGTGCTCTTATATTTAGCTGTAAGAACACAATTTTATTATGCTTTTTTACGAATTTTACCTTTTATCAAGTGTTCTAATTTCGAGTATGAAGTATCAAAAAATTAAGTACATTATTGCGGTAGAGGCGCTATCCCTTGAAATCATTGTGTGTAGGTTAGCACGAACACTGGCCTGTTCAATGTTTATTGTGCCTTTGAATATACATAGCTATATAAAGAAACACGTTTTTTATTCCTTTATAATGCATATTTTAGAATTTTGCTTTTACCTACTACATTAGTTAAAATAAATTGGGTGAAACAGAAAGTTAATAAATATCTTACTTTTGTAATGATTTGTTTTATTCATACAAAACCTTTCACCATTTCCTCGCCTGTCTGTTATTAAAAACTCTAAAATGACTGGACTTTAATGCGATTATTGCAAATATCTCATATCAGAAGTTGGAAACTATCTGCCGCTACCGAATGTCGTTCAGAAAAAACGGCTGACAATGTAGTCGTGAGATGGAGAGGTATCCTGGGAAGACATCATGTCGGCTGCGGGAAGGGGATGGGAGATCACATCTTACAATACCCTCCCGTAGGTGCTTCGGGCATAGTAGTACTAGTACCCATGTGTGAATTGAAACACCGGATTCGAGACAACAGTGTATTCCGCCAAACCAAGATTCGAAAAGTACTTTTTAGATAGGTAGGCACAGATTTTTGACCTTAGTTGTAATATTAAGTTTTATTCTGCAAAGGAATACCTATCCATAGAGAGCTATCTTATTCCTATAGAGAGGTGGGCCCAACATTACCCATTGTCCTTTATTTCTTATTGTGTGTGACGTAGGTACCTAAGTGTAACAAATTGTACTCACAGTAGTCTAATGGCCTAATCCATCTATTTTGTGGCCCTATCTTACCAATAAAGAACGTAATATTGAATAACACACCAGTAGTAATAATAATTTCGATGACTGATAACTTCTTATCTTAATTACCTATAGGCTAACAGTAAGTATCTCATTAAAAACTTCGATGTCTCTCTTATAAGACATTTCCTTGAGTTATGTAGCTGTAGATAGCACAGCATACTAACTGTAGGTAT
Source organism: Spodoptera frugiperda (assembly GCF_023101765.2). Lineage (NCBI taxonomy): Eukaryota > Metazoa > Arthropoda > Insecta > Lepidoptera > Noctuidae > Spodoptera > Spodoptera frugiperda. The sequence goes on along the minus strand of NC_064226.1, from coordinate 10,197,828 downwards.
CACGGGGAAATCTTAATACTTGTTATGCTTTGTTTCCTGTGGCAGGAGGTGTCTAATTTGTTGAGTTCTATCCTAAATGCTAGGGTATAGGGTGCATGTTTTTTAACTATATTTTGACAAAACAATATAATTATGTGTTTATATAATTTTATTTTTACGATTAGTTTCACTAAAATAAAACTACAGTTTGATGCGAACAGTAAAATTAACTTTAATAATCTGTGGTATGCGCCAAAGTTTCGTTCGTGTAACTGTGGTATAAGCCGATTTTGTTGTAGCCATTAATCTGACAAATAACCTAAAAAGACTGAATTTTATATTATTTTATACGTAAACAATTAGTGAATTAATAAATATTCGAGCAGTCATATCAGCAATCAGTCGGCGAAACGAGATAACGCTTGTGAGTAAATAAATACCTTTATCAATTTGTTACTTCCTATGTATCTTAGATTATTTGTTACACGCCTACTGTAGATTAAGCTTCGCCGAGTCATTATTAAATTACTCTAACGCTAATTTTACCCCTGTTTTTCGGTAATCAGTACTTTTTATATAGAATTTTAAAGCAGAATAGTGAAAACTCAATTTATTTGAAAGGACAGCTAAGTACCTTTACAATTAGATAGATTTTATATTCGGTGGACATAATTTATTATTCTAACTGTACTTGTCACTGGATACGACTACTTATGGCAATAACTATAATCGAAGTTTAGTAAATCAAGTGCAAAGACAGCAACCATCAGTATCCATACCCTCTAGACAAGTAAGGATGATTATCTTCAAACTACAATTCTGGATTCTGATTAGTAGGTAGTACATAGCTTAAATGAAATTTAAGAACATTGCAGCACAGAATATATTTCTATAGCATGGAACTCTTGGTTTTAATAATTATTTAGACCTATTTATTTTGTGGTTGAATGAGTCTTGTGATTTGCTAAAGATACGTTTTAAACAAACAAAGAATTTAAAAACAGTACATACTTTTTCTAGCTAGCTTTTAGAATAAAAAACTGGCACAATTGAATAAACTTATTGGGAATTTATACATGTTCACTTAAACAGTGAACCAATTTATCTATATAAGTATCATTTATTGTTTAATTACAGTAGAACTCCAATTATCCGAACTCCGACTATCCGAATCGCCGATTATCCGAATCACAAAAATTGTCAAAAAAAGTCTAAGTGTGCTATTATTCTCCCCCCCCCCGTGTGACGTGTTTGTCAAGTCTTGACTTGACTTGTCTTAACTTGCCGTTGTGCCTACGCTGACTTCCCCCGCAATTTAATTCAATAAAAAAATAGTGCAATATCAAAACGTAGCTTTTATTCTCTTCAATGGCAATTTTTTTGAAAAAATCCGATTATCCGAATATTTGATTATCCGAATGGGTCCCGGTCCCTATTAATTCGGATAATTGGAGTTCTACTGTACATTAATTTTTAATTTTCGATCTGTGGACCTAATAAATTAATAATAAGCATGTGATGATATTAATTGTATATATATGTGTATACTATAATAAGTGTTTACTGGTAATCTAATGCAAACATAGTAGTTACAGGCGATAATGTTAAAAAAGGTAATACATACTTAAATTAGCCGAGTACTGGATCAACATTGGTGATTAGGAGGCTATGTAATACAATAAGTAACGGAAGGAAACATTTGAGTAGATAAGGAATGAGGTTTATTGAATGTAATACATATCTGTCTTTATTACATATTTTCAGTAATTAGGCACAAATTTTATGTTGTTTGAATTGATTGTTGTTTTGTGCCCATAGTTTTGTTTTCAAACTGTAATGGGTGAAATAATAAAAAATACCTTGGCGGATACATTTATTCATTGAGGTTGTCTTGTCGGCTAGGTTGTATTTAACTTTACTGCCACTAGTTATTAGCTTTTTCTTCTTCACATTTCACATATGGGCTTGGAAGTGCTCCACCAAATTGAGCAATACATTGGCGGCTCTAAAATATGGTTATGGGAAATAAACATTTAAGTTTATAAGAATAGGTTAGGCAACTGTTTTATCTTTCACTAACAATACAATTTTTAGTTTTAATTCCGCTTGCAATATATGTAGCTGCAAATGGAATGAAAACAATTTTTTTTAATGTACCATGGATTTCTGCATTGTTACGCCTGACTATATTCTATATGTTTCATTTTTATATAAGTAGGTACTTGATAAAATTAACGATAGATAGTTCATGTAAATTACGTTCTTAAATCTGGTAGATTGCCTCTTTATCCAGACATCGCAAAACAGGTCCTAATAATCAAATAAGAAGTACCCTTATCTCAGATCTGCGGCACTCTGCGGGCATGTAAGTGAGCCTGATTGATGCTGTTTGAGCGTTTAAGTAAACTTATCAGTATTCTGCAAAATAAATAAAACCTGTTAATGCATACATTTCTTGAAAATAATTAGTGAATATTAGTTTGTGGAGCCCAGTATGTAATTTATGAAAATAATAGCATGTGTTTAGACCTCCTCACATTAGTTGCAAGACGGTCCAATTAGTGTAACTTATCCACAACGCGTCATTTGACGATAAGCGTATTTAACGATGACGCGTTATGGATAATAGATCTTATTAGTGCACCGAAAAGTGAAAAAAGTAAAAAACTCGAACCTTTTCTGTACAAAACTGGTGTTAATCTTTACATTTTTATTCTAAATAACATTTACTTGGTTAACAATTTAAAAAAGCAACAATTTCCTCTGTATTGGCGTGCCATTGAAATACATTTTCATTACAATATTTTAGCTAGCCTATTTACATAATGCCCTTCTTATATCGGCGGTCAGGGTTCGTTATTACTTTTCCCGAGGGTGCCCTAACGTATTCGCTCTTTGAATGCCTATGAAATATGGAACATTTCAAGAATATATTGTTATTTTCATAACTTTAACGTTGTCTTTATTCATATACCTACTGCTATAGATCAAAATGGACAGCAAAAGTGTACCTATATGATTACGGGTACAGTTCCAAATTTCGTACCAGGTGTTTATGACGGGGCTTTGGGGCTTTGCGTGGGCGTGGTCCAAATAAAAAAATAGCCTATGTCGCTAAAAACTCAGGCTCACGACCACTTCTCTAACAAGCTCTACATAGAAATGCTTGGTTACGACGACAGTTTTACTAAGTAGGTACCTACTACTAAGGATAGTACGGATGATTCAGATGTTTGATCATTGATGTGACCAACTGACCGATGACGTTCATCGGTCAGTCAGGTCAGGTTCAATTTTGTAAAACCAACATAATTATTTATGTAAATTATGCTATATGCAATGTTTCTAGAATATTCGACACTAAACCGCTACAATCATAAACAAAGTTCGGAAATAATTGCTATTGTATTGTTGTTATGTTTGAAGCTTCCCACTGCGAGATATTTCTGAACACAAGGTTACCTGAAATTTAGTTAGCAACTTTACGGCATAATTATGAGACGGTCTGTTTCTAATGTAGTGCTCCTAAATTATTTACGTATCATCACTGTTTCCTGCCTTATTTTATGCTAAATGTAAATATTAGATGGATATTTTTAGTAGGTTTCGTCAACCAGTTGTTAATTGATGATCACTATCACTAGATCTAAAATTAATAAGATATCATATTATTACTTTACTAAGATAGAGTAGCCGTTTCTCCTTGTAACATTTTTGTGAGTTATCGTTTTTATAATCTTATTTTAATTTTCATAAAATAATAAGCAAGACACGGAATCTATTCGATAAACTCTGATTTCTTCGTACATAATTAATTTCGTTACTTCCAATTTCACTAAGGTCAGAATTACAAGCCTGAAAAGAATTATATATATATATATTCTGGTCAGTAGATAATTCCGTTACGAGTGCTAATGCATCGGAATGATAAATTACTCGGTACCTATTTGCAGGCAGAAATTAATGATAAAAAAACATCTCGAATTCTCGGGAAAATTCTTCTTCTAAACTTTATCACAACATACTAAGGTATAAAATATTTAAAGATATTGTACCTGAAAAAGTGGTGTAAATTAGAGGCTGAATTCATAATTTTATAACACGCATTGCTTGGTTTTATTGTTGGAAAAAATTAAACAGATGTTTTGTGCTATGTAACGCAGGCGCGTACCGCTGGAAGTCGGCTACAGGCATCCAACCGAGAGTCATTAACTTCAGCCAGCCAGGACCGTATTGTCAGTAAAATGTAGTGTTGTACCCAAGGCCATTACTGTCACGTCTCTAGGACTATGCTGAGATCCTCATCAGCAAAGCCAAAAACAAATTAACGTTTTCAGTACTTTAGTTGTCGAAACGTTAGGTAAAGGATTAAAACAACACGTATATTGCTGTATTAAATATACAATCGCTTATAGTATTGTTTGTACACAAACAAGAATTCATGAAATGAAAGTGTTCTAACGATTCTCAGTCCTTAAGAAAATTCAAACCATTATAATTATATTAAAGTTTCGTAACAATTTGTAGGTAATAAACTAAACACGATAAAACATAGGAATATAACTTTTCAAATCAAAGTATCTTGGACTCATTAAATCAAACTGAGAGAATAGGCTTCGGTTTTGGGTCTCTAAATCTCAAGAGCTGCGTGGTGTCGCCGGGCGCGGGTGGCAGGATGCGCCGGGCGGGCGGCGCATCCGCCCTGCGTCAGTGCCGTCAGTCGCCCGCCGCCGCGCGCTCGGCTGGCCGCCGACCCTACGTACGCCACCCTTGCCGTACTACTAGTATGGCCTGCGACTTCTTTTAACTGAAAACCTTGACTTAATACTATAATTGCGAGTTGTTGACAAACTTTGTTGATAATATAAAATGGCATTTTGAAGAAAATATTGAAACGTTTGTTACATTGTTCATAGTTTATCACTTTATGTTTGCAAATGAGATATTTATACTTTAAAACTCTACGTAATAATTATGTTCAAAAGTTGTTGTGCTCGACCGAGTAAAAAAATGAGTAAAAGTAAATCTAAATCAGAGAAAATGGATGCAAATTCTGAATCTGACTCGGAAAATACAAAGAAAAAGTTACCAGATATTGAGGATAATAATACTCCGGAAAAGAAAGAATTACCACAAACAAACAAAGAATCTGTAAAAGAAGAAATTAATTTAGGGGAAAGTAAAGAGCAAAAACCTTCTGAAATGGCCACTGTTCCCGAAGACACAGACGTAGAAAATAATGATGACGAGGTACATAATGATTCTGTCAGTGAAGCTGGGGAAGTGGATACTTTAGATCTTGTGCTTCCAAAACAAGAATTAACAAGAAAGAGATATTCAGTGGACTACAAAAGGACTCGTTTGGATTTTAAACGATTTTCTGTTGATTGCCGGCGTGACTCTGCTACTTTGGAAGAATTAGCTCGTCTTGAACAAGAACTCGCGCGGACAAATGTGGACGTGCGTCCTGGAGGTCGGCGCAAATCAACTGGTATTCTAAAATCTACAACAAACAGCAGCAACGGAGGGTCAGAACACCGACCTAGTAGCAAACAGGAATCAGATACAGAAGATGACGAAGTATTTGAGGAGAGTGTTGCCAAAACTGGTGAAAATGAAGGGCCTCGAGATCCACCAGCTACTCCGGTGGGCCGGGATGAGTTAGCCCTAAGGAGGCATAGATTTTTTTCTGATCTTGTTTGTGCTGCACGGGCTGCTGTAGAACATCGTGTTCGCTTTGATCCACTCGGCCCAGTGGTTGCAGATCCAGGTGAGCACAACTTACATGGCCTAAATTGTACAATTTGAACAAAGCCAATCCTACCATTTACTTCTAAAAATTTTACATGACACTAAGCCTTCATCTATCACGTTAGAACTTCTAGCATAACAAATCTTAAGTTTGATCTATCACCTTGTTGACCAGAGAGGTTCTAATGATATATACGATAATAATCTATTATTTTGGCCGCTACCCAAATCATCTTGCTTCTTACGAACTTCAGCTTGAATCAATAAATCGAGATGCAGAACATGTAGTTTTAAGAGACTAATTATATTCTTTGTTGAATAAATATAATATTAGTTATTAATTTATTTACTAAATAGATTTGAATGTCAATACGCACGCACTGCATCTTTAAAGAATTTTATTCCGCGATGACTGATACTGAAACTATCTTTAAAACAATAGTACGTAAAGTATGTGCTTGTTTAAAAGCTTCGGAATTGTTATATCTTTAACTCGCGCACTCAGAGTCATTTAATGGTTACTTAACCCCTCCCTTAGCAATTGTTTTCCATACAAAATCGTTACTAAGGAATAGTTTAAGTAAGCATTAAATGACTCTGAGTGTGGCAGTTATACTTTATAATTTTTTCACAGCTTTAACGAATGAATAGAAGAAAATCTTATTTCATAAGCTACCAATTAATTATCCTTTTCGGTTTGTTAAAGAGCAGCCTTGTAAGCGGATATTGGTAGGCGTGTTAAGTCATTCAATTATGGTATGAACCAATTTATTGGCGATAGTCATGGATGAGTTAACTCTTTTACGATATCAATACTGTCGGCGACATGGGTGGCTGTGTCAATTGACACTCCACCTTCATTTGTAGCATTTGACATTAACTGACAATACTATACTGAAGTAATATTTGTTCCAGGACATAACCCTGGATGTGGCAAGATATTACTTTACTCTATATTGGTTTACAACTCTATTTTGAAGACTTAGTAAAATTTGCGCCCTAGACTCCAAATTAGACTTCTTTTTTTATTGGTTTTTTTTTCGGGTCTCTAGTACTTACTTTCTTTAGGACTATTAGTAAACACAAATTGGTCATCTCAATAATATGTGATAGTGGCTAGAAGCTAGCATATCAATTGAAATTAACCGACAAGTAGATAATATAGCCGATTCTTATTCCTTATTCAGGAGTTAATTACTTAATAATTTAAATATCGCCCTTTTTAAACTAATTACGCCCAACAGGTTAAATTCTGGTCGGAACGAATAGGCTTACGTATCGAATTACACAACGCGTAATGAATTCGACGAAAACTAAAATTAGGTCTAAGTTTTTAAGCTGATATAAACCAGTTGGGCTTAATGAAACTTTAATGTATTGTCGGGACGGATAAGTATAACAAGTTAGTTTTTAACGTAAATTTTGTTAAATTGAATGCTTTATTGTAAGTGTCCTTTGATGAACATAATAACACAACGCCACAAACAATCCGTTCAAAGGTTTTTTCAGAGTGGCCGTATCTTTCCATTGACAAAATTAACTCAATTTTCTGCCGTCGGGCTTTCGAATTTCATGTCTGAAAGTTTTCCCGTTGATTTTCTGACTGTTTATTCGGAAATTTGTTTCTCGCATTTGACCTTTAATGTTGAACGAGAAATGTGAACCCATACGGCCTATTCTATCGCCTTACGTTTGCTCCCTGGGGCCATGAGTAAAGATCACATAAAATAGCATTACTGGTGTAAAGAGATGATAAAATCTATTTACAATAGATTACTCACTGTAGACAATATAATATATGGTTCCATAATTCATAGATGATTATAAAGTACTTATGTATGTTTACTTTTAATTAGTTGCTTTTGGGCCTATCCCCTGTCACTTAGGACTAATAAATTACCAAGCGAAATATGAGTTTACTGTGCATTACTGCTTTACCAACGTCTTTAGGGAAATAGGGCAGGTGATACTGTGTGAATATTTTTGTGTAGGTAATTGTGTTAAAAGAGACAGACAGGTATATAGGCCTGAAGCTTCCTTTTTTTTGTAAACTGGTTTTAAAATCTAGTTACGGAGCCACAAAGGCGCTTTTAAAATGTAGTTTATTTTAATTAGTCAAAAGTTATCAAACTTACAGGATTATTACTTAATTTAATTAGATACTTTGAATATTATCTTCTTTGATAGAAGTCTTTTGATATGTAAAGGTACACAATTTTAATTCGGTATAAAGTGTTTTGAATATTAATAAGGAATTTGCTTTATGAAATTGTAAAAGATGTTTGGTATCAAAGTAATATTTATGAAAACTAAGCCAAATTCAATAATTAAATATTAGCTTTTTTATTTCAAAAGCTTCGTAAGCGTTATTTGATCGTCCGTATCACATTTTATGTATCGCCATATTGAATAAAGATATTAAATTCTTTATTGATTGATGTCTCTAACTGTCCTCGATAAATAATTACATATTTGTGTCATAAATAAAAATACATTTATAAAATGTCACTTTGTTAATTCAAACAAATAACGTAAACCGCTATTTATTTTGTAGAGGAAGTCGTATTCATATTAGTCAGTGTTTTATTAAGTATGTATGTAAAAATAATAATAATTTCGTTTGAGTGTATAATTATATTATGTGAGTCGATTGTGATAAAAATACAATTTATTGTATTGTCCTTAAACATAATTATTATTTATTGACAAGACGTACATAAATCAAGTCCGTTTAATAAACATATAGCAGTGTAGGTAATCGGTTTTACGAGCCAAATAGTTCACTACTAGTCGTCTACGTATTTTGCGAAGGTCGCAGTGCATATATAATGTACGTACAATTTCATTCAACCTTCGGCAATGGTGAAGTTAAAAATGCATGAGTATTGAACACTATCGATATGACTCGTCGCCAGCATCGGCTCAGTGGCTCAATTCTACTACGCGTATTGTACTTATGCTGTCATCGTTCATGTATTGTACGTCACTCCGTAATGAGTGAGTCATAGGCCACAGCTACAGTTCAGTGTCGGTCGGACTGCGTTCACTCATAAGAGCAGTAGTTCGGTAATCGTAAAGTTTCTAGAGAACGGTTGGCGGACACCCGCTTAGTTTCTGAATCATCGTCACACATCCGTCCGTGTTGATCCCAGCTCCCGTCAGTATACGGCGACGCACGCGCATGTTTACACGCATTGTGCCTTTCCTAACAGTGCATGAAAAACAACGGTTAAGTGTTCTGAAAGTGTTTACTGCTGTGCTTATAATTGGTTGATATACGGATCACACTCTTTGGAAACAGGTGAGGGGATTTATTTTTTAACGATGACTCGGGTTTTGAAATTTTATATAGTTTTACAGTTTATTACTATGCAAAATAAGATACGATAATATTGTGTCAGTGTAGCCGTTCGTTCCTATAATAAGTGTATGTTTTCCTGCAAATGGTGCGAGCTTATCAATGTCGTTATTGTATGGGACTGTTACCGGACGCCAGGCAGCACAAGCTATGTCAACGAACTTAATCGTTTTGGTGTGGTCATAATGATACGTATCGTTTAAGTAGGCGATCAGCTGTTATAGTGCCATATTTGATAAGCTTGAGTGATACGGTGTCCGCATACAGAATGTATTGCAAATATTTACTTGATACATGATCACATAACCTATTTTTACGCTGTTACGTTGTTCAAATTGGTACAGGGTTTAAACACTATAACACATAACTATAGTTGACTATAAATATTGGACTCTATAAGTTTACTAATAGTATATGCTCATACTGTTTAACGCATATAAATAAAAAAAAGACGGGTACCCGTTACACCTACCATACATTTAATTATTTATTTGTTGATGGAGGCGTTTAGTAACCTGCTACTTGGTTTTTACTCAGGAAGTTGCTCCATGGTCCAACAATCGATTCTGGTCGCCATTGTTTGTGATATAACGCTCTGCTCATGTGGAAAATTCATAGTGGCTCAGCTGGGATAGGTATCTGCTATTCAATTTCATAATGCGGTTGGCTATGCCATTGCAAATATAGAGAACACGCCACCAGAACTAGGTAAATAAACTGTTTGATCTGTGTTTTAAAAACTTACGTAGAAGCAACCGGTATTTTATACGGTATACATACTCGTACTAATGTACATGTCTCCACCAAAGTGTGAAAGAATACCTCATCAAGAGAAGAGCACATAATATAAAATAATACTTTTGAGTGGGTTGTACGATTCAAAAGCAACACCCTGTGACATTCTGGCGGCATAATCTTAATTATTGGCTGCGAAACCACGAACTGTACTTATGTCTATTTTATTAAAAAGAGCTGACTTTCTCAACCGAACATTTGCGGTCAAAGCTTTTGTTTTTTAATAAAAGGACCTTGATAACGAAAGTAGAATTACGAAAGCCCCTTTTGACCCTGTTCGTAATTTGTACGACGTCCCGGAAAGTTTTTGAGAGGTAACTTAATTAACGTTGTCCATGTAAAATATTTGACATTTTGAGGCATGTGGCATCTGTTTAGTTAGATTGAACGTTGAAAAGAAGCTATCCAATTTGAATATAAATGAAGCTAATAGACTCGAAACCATGTCGCAAATAAAGTAAGTAATTGGTTAATTTATTTCAAAATTAGAATATGCTTACACTTAAACATTCGTTACTTTAATTGCCTGGTTTTATTTAATGTGAATACCTTCAGTGCTGGTTATCTGAATCAAACGGTCGGATTTGACCAGCTGGCACCTATCCCAAGCGAAATGTAAATATAGACCCGACTGTATTGCTGGAAAGCAATATGACATCAGTGTTAGCTACATATCGCGCCCATTCCACTTAAAAAATAAACCATTGTTAATTTCAGATGCATTTAAAAGTTTAGATGACGTAAGAAACTAGGGTACTGCAGGTATTTGAGTGACTTCCAGCACCCACCGTCATAGAGGAATGGGCTCATTAAAAATGTATATGAGTATGTCATTTAGTTAGGTGGTGGTTAGGAATGTAGAGCAAGCTAAGAGGTGCCCACTTTCCTTTCTACCTCCACCTAGACGTTTCAGGAGTGATGCTCTAGTAGTTCTAAGCACATGTTGCACGTAGCCACAATTTTATATGCGAATTATTTAAGAAATTCCGTATATTATTCGTTATTTTTCTCTTATAAGTAGTTTTAGTGTTATATTGGTTTCCTAAAACTCGAACTAAGTTTGTCTAAGTATCTAAGTACCTAAATGTGTTATGTAGATCACAAATTCCCTGTGAATGATTGATTCAGTCCCAAGACCATTTTATTTAGACATTTCATTGCCAAGGTTGTGGGCGTCGTCAGTCGGTGCCAGTAATGACACATAAGTCAAGTGCAGATGGAAGCCTGGTGCTAAGTGATACTTACGTGACATAATTTTGAAGTAACATAGTCATTTATTCCATGTCTCTTTAACTTTATTTTTGTGGGCGTCATAGAAACTCCTCAGTGTGAGATGGCATTAACCTCAACGTCAATAAAAGTCAACAAAGTTTGATATTAGATTTGATTTGTAATCAGGTGTATATCGTCCTCTGCCCATGTTATGAATTTTCCTATTGACTTCCTCCTAATCAGTCGGTTAGAAGTGACTTGTACCTTATAACATATCTAATCTCATCATAAACAGCCTAGAAGTGGCCACTGCTGACCAAAGGCATTTTTTCACACGGAGAAGGTTTGAGCCTTAATCTCCACGCTTGCTCAATGCGGGTTGGCGATTTCAAACTTGTAATTAGATTTCCAGATTTCCTCACGATATTTTCATTAACCGCTTATCAGTGGTGTTAAAATAATCTTAGAAAGTACACATCATTAGGAATCCGCACATGCATAAGAAGCGGGCGTCTTAAACCTCCGGGCCACCGCGACACTGATATCTAATATATTTAGCGGTAATGGAAGCGTAGAAAAACCCTTGTTCTTGTTTTTGTATAGGTTGTAAATTAAGCTAAGATGTCTAATAAAAGAATGTACATATTTATGAAGAGAGAAATTTTCAATTACATTGACATAATTGCCAAGTGGTGTCTAAATAATATTTTATCTCATTTACAATTCTCTTTATGGAAGACTAATTTCAATGCTTAACCGTAAAAATATCTTGAGCATTATTTTACTGGGATTATCATCGCCATATTTAAAGTAAAAAAGTGAGTATTTAAAGTTAAAAAGTACACTGGGTCTTTGTTAATTTTTTTTAGTTATAGAATAGGTTTGTTAGTACCTCAATTACAAAGTAGGTAGGTACACTTAGAATGTAATTGTGCAGTGACACGATTGAAATACGGCATTCCAAAAACGTATGTATGTTACGCGCACCAGATGGTCTTCAAATGCCCCCTAACGAGTTTCTAACGCAATTACTGGTGATTTGTTTTGTGTACCTATTTGGTATAGTTAGGTTTATTCATCCATACTTCGCTTTTAGAAATAGAAAAGTTATTGCCCCATGATATTATTATGCTTAACAAAAATACGTTGTAAGAATTATTATTACTAAAGTATGTTTAAAACTAACATGTGTGATTTGATAATTTCAATGTAGTTTAGCTGGTTCGTAGAACACGTGTCTGGTTAGTTTTATCTTATTATTTAAATTCATAAAATTATCTAACGAATATTTTGTACTGAACGAACTGTGTTTAAATTAAAATGTTTATCTCATCCTCAGTTTGCCGGTTTGAAATTCTAGGTTCTTTGAGGAAGGAAAATAATTGATGACCAATTTAATTCATGTGCTGCTTGTCCTCCATATCTATTTATAGAATAAATAAATTTTCCTTTATTTTAATCGAATTACTAACGTCAGATTTTGATCAAAGTGTTACGGAATCAATGTCGACATTTCATTCATGCAGACGATTGAACAATTATTCTATCGAATTCACGAAAATAGTTTTCCACCAAGAAGTACAGATTGTGGGAACGAAACAATTTATTTAATCTGTACACAAGATTGGGTAGCGTAGCGAATGAGAATTTTCCGAGGATTTGTAATACAAACCGAATTTTCCTCGGGGTCTGGTATCTTGTCAGTTGTCGCCCTTCTCGGGTAAAATAGATTTTATTGATAGCGGGAATTACGTCATAATGAAATATCATGGTAATTACTGTTTGGATCTCTTCTCATTATACGTGTGCATTCGTGCGTGGCTGGGCTGAAAATAGCTCTGAATATACTTTTCGCTAATTATATGCTTATGCTACATAATTATTATGTGTATTATGAAACGGTTCTTTGTTGCATATTAAAGCGTAAACGCCATCTTTAGAGTTCCTAGTAAACTTTAATTAAGTTTCATATCTGGATTTTATTTACTTTCATTGAAATGTTTACTGGAGTTTAATTGAGATAAACTTTTAACGACATCTTTGAAAGATAAAAGCGCACGCTCACTGCCTCTTGCCACTATGTTGGAAAGAAATAAACTTTAAGTAAGTATTAAATATTTTCGGTGAGTCAGTTCTGGTTCCACTAAGGCAAGGACAACTAGTGATCAGTCAGACTACAAGTTCTTGACAGTACTGATAACCGACAAACTGAGACAGACAGTAAGTAATAAATTACTTTTCTAACGTATATCATCAGTTCAATGACCTTTTCCCGTCTAGAAATGGCAAAGCATTTCATACGCATTTTGAATTATTCACGGAAATATTAAATTAAGTATTATATCGATGGAATTAATATATGAGGGAAACTGCTAATGTATTCTTAAATCAGTAAAATAATTTTGTACTGATTGTGTGAATAGCAGTTACGTAAAGATGAATTTGTATATTTAGACGACCTTGGCCAAGAAGATCATGTACTAAAATAAACTAGTGTGATGTAGATACGTTGAGATAGTTTTATGAAAGAAGCATATAGCGTCTATGAAGTATAAATTAATGTCAAACACTCAATAATGAAGCCTACATCAACCAGGAATACAACCTAAAACGTTTTTTTTTCTCCTTACATTTTCTTTAGTATTACGACAACAGTAGATTAGTTATTTACCGTAAATGCAGAAAATAATGTATAAGTATCATAATCTCAGTGAAATTGTAACAATAGAGTTCCCTATAGCCGAGGGTTATCGGTTTACCGTGCATATTTTGAATAACTTAATTAAAATGGTAATTACAAAGCTAATATTGTTAGCGTTTGTTGTCAAAGGCTTGGAAATAGGTTGATCTTCGCTGAAGCTTGAAGTTTCGGTATTATAGCGATTTTGTTTTCGTAACTAATTTATTTAAGGTTGGTTAAGAATAAAACAAACATTTCTGCCCTGAACAATTTCAAGTTTTCGAATCTTTTATTTTATTGTTAGTGATGTATTAATCTTCATTTTAATGTGCAACAATGCAATGATTCTTAACATCGTACCTTCACATTTTTCAGAAGGAATTATTACAATATCATCAAACTCAATCCAACTCATATACCTTTCATAGATACCTATACCTAAGTATAAAAACGTTATACATCTACAATGTCTTTCTTTAAAAGTGAATTTTAATTGAACTTTCATTCCTGTGTATGAACAATGTAGGCAATTACATGCCACGATACATTTTGTCAACTCTATTGTTATGGTATTATTAATTAATTAATTAAATAACTTGTTTGCTCAGACAGGTTTACTGTCTATTTGGAATCTTACAAGAAGAATCTTTCTCGTAAACCGGTTTGACTATGAGACCGAATGAGTCATAATATTTACTGTGTCAATTGGTAATGCTTTACCTACATATGCAACAAGGAGACGTTTTAAGATATCATGTCTTATGGCATTTTGATGGCGATGAGACAACCGTTACCTACTTGGATAATATTATTTGTCTTCGCACCTTATTGTTCTCGCTTAACGATGCAAATTATAATACCCCTGGCGTCGCCATTTTTTAATGTAACGTCAATTAGTTGGCTTCTTGCTCGGACTACAAGTTATTTTTTGAGTAAAATTAATTTTCTTTAGTGTCTTAGTTGTATGTTTTATTTTCAGACATTTATCTTTTATAGCTACGTATTCATTAAAAGTACCTATCTGGGTATACATTTTTGTTATCCTAAGTTATTTGTCACACGAGATATAAATAATATGAAGCAACCCTATAAAATTGATAAAATTCGTATGGTTTCACCGTTCACGGACCTCGAAAAGGCCACGACAACTTATTTGAAGACCCTTTAGGTATATTGATTTTATCCTCTATACTAATATTTACATAGGTACCTATTTACATGAAAATAATGGGGCTAAATTGTTGAAATTTTACACTTCATTATTCAATGTTTGATGTCCCTTTTGCTAAACCTAAGGGAAAAATAGACACGTAGTCGTTTACATACAAATATGTTTATGCTAATGTAAACATGTTTAATGTTTTGAGCTGGGCGGACTATGCAAACTGTGTAGTAGCATTTGTATTATCATTAACATTTTGATTATGTTATTATGTTCGTAAACATGAGATACCTTTCTGTCATAGATTCGCAAACAGTCTATTGTGGGTATACGTTTGGGTTGCTATAATAAGTTTAAGTAAGTCTTGTACAAGGTTGAAGGTACAACGACAAAGCTTCCTGTATAATAAAATCTCGTGTGATAAAAGGCTTTTTACGGCTCCGAGGGGTGTTTATAAAAGCCCTCGCGTGTAATTTTTCGTCCGAAATGCCGTGTAGGTATTAAAACGTGGAAACGCCTTAAGGTTTATATCAAATAAATTCATGGGCAAAGGATAGACAAAATCTGCAAGCAAGTTCAGTTTTATTTAATCTGCAAGATGTGATTTTAATTTGGTAATACATGAAATATAATATCGTAATGCATACTTCAGCGTGCTTAAGGAAACAGTTGTACATGGATGATAGATGTACATACATAATAGGTACCTATTGGATAGATCACCAGTTCAGAACTTGACCCAATTTCTCTCATGAAATGGGGACCTACTCTATGTACCCATTTACATTCAACTCTCGCGTTTCATTCAGCCTCCTGGCAGTACATTAAATAGGTTATGAGAGATTTTAATATAGTTAAATTAATGTTTCGTGCAGCGTTCCAAATTAATAATTTACCAAAGTAATCAAATTTTAATCATGTTTATGCTTCTGCTTTCCCCAATGTATTTAGGCATCCAGACCATCAATTGACATTGTCCTCTGCCGAAATGATTAAATCTGAAATAATTGAAATTATAATAATCCATGTAAAGTGTTGTTTACTTCAACATTTTTATTACAAGCGTCGTCTCTTGGCTATTAATTTTCCGAATGGCTTCGGTGATAATGTCTGTAGATAAGGGCAATCATTTTCTTTTCTTTTCTAAAACATAAGAACATGCCTGTATTTTAGGTGTCGTAAACAAGCTTGTCTTTGCATATTTTATATCTTTATGTTCCTAAAAGCTTCTGTATAGTAGATACGTCTAAGTATACCTAAAATAATGCTCAATTTATATTGATAAAGGCAAGGTTTTGTGAAAATTCTTCACTAATATTAGACCTTATTGGATGCTTTGAGAAGCGGTAGGAAAATTTAATTCTTTTTTAATGCTAATTTTAAGGGAACAATCTATGTGCTGATTGATCCTATTGGTATTCAGGTTTCCAGGCTTACTTTGGTTGGTAATTTAAATTAAATGGGAAACATTGAAGTATTCTGGATCATGAAAATATAGTTATGAGACTTCACACTTCCTCAATATTTATTGATTAATTTTAATAAGTAGTTGTTTTTATATAATCTAGAAAAAATACCATGAACAATCATCAGACGAAACGTTATCAGTTTGTACAACTTCACATCTACATTGTTGCATTGTGACAAGTCCTCTAACTCGTTTGTCAGTAGAGTCAACAAACGTGTGAGTAGAATTCATCCTTGCGTGGAGTAACCAGGGCGTGTACCCACAAACAAATATACGAGTATATGTCGGTGCAATGTCAAAAAGTAAAAGTCCATACATATATGGTGACCAACTCTCGTACATGTTATCAGGCATTCGCTTTATCTAGGTGTAATTTACACGATTACGGTTCCAAAGACATGTTATCATATTTATCATATCTTAGTGAGTCAGTCGATAGTGAGCGTTCAACCTGAACTTAAGTGACTAAGGTGTTGAATTATTGGAAAATCATTAGTTTGTGATTACATTTTGTAGTAGTTAGACGTTACTTGTTAAACAAAAATGGACAGCAATACCAAAAGGGATATGAAAAATCTCATCAAGATGTTTGAGGCGCGTCAAAAAGAGGAAGAGGAACACGACGCGGATGTTAGGGATATAGCAGAAATGACACAAGAGGCCTTCAACACAGTTATGGGTATATTATGCTTTCTATTTTATAGTATTGTACTTAGTACATTTAGCTATAGGTAAGGAAACTATTTATATCTATTTTTACTTATGATCAATATTATTGAAGAGATTTCTAGTGAATTCTATGTTCTCCGTTTTAGTCATTGCTTACTCTATTAAGATACTCGTACGATAAGATGCTATTTCTACTTCATAAATGATTAAAGGATTTGATTGTTGAAGTACTCAGGAAATTAAATGTCACAATCAAATGATTGGTTTCGTTATGTTTACAAAATGTTATTTTAAAACTGGTACTAAGAGCTCTCAATATTGAAGATACCGCGGCCCATTTGTTTGACTTTGATTCGCTTGTGTTCTTATTCAAAGAAATAATTTCCAGCGATAAATTTTCTTTATTATTCCATTACATTTCCATTTGCACAGTCCCACTTGAAACTTCTTGAAAGTTATTTAAAGGTGATACAGACTCATGAAGCTACTTAACACAATTCGGTTTTGAATATTTTAGGCATTCTTAAATGAAATTAAACATTTCGTATCAATTTCCAATTTTCATTTGATGTTTATTAAAATCATTGAAAGTTGACACTGTAGGTATAATGAATAGTAAGTAATCAATTAGTAAAAGTGTCATTGAATGTCCTAAATGAATAGCTCGCGGGTGGAGTAAATTTCCCATTAGGAAGGCCCATTTCTCTAGGTTTATGATGTGGTTGTTTGTCGAGGTCGACTGAATGCTTTGTATTCAGAGGGGTTCGGTTCCAAACAACAAAACAATAGCGATAAAACTTCGTATCTAGGTAAACAATAGTAATGGAAAAGAAAAACTAAAGTATGAACTACACAGATTCTTTCTCCATAATAAAGTAAAACAAGTGGTCCTCATCTGGCTTCCCATTGCGGTGTGGAGTCGCGTGTAGATCTTGGTGAAGCCATTGTTTCGCACAATTAATTTCAACCCTAGCGCAACGTTTCTGCATTTTATGAAACACTGGCTGCAATTGCGGTTATATGGTTTTAGCTGTGTTTACACGTATAACTAGACTATGTGTGTGATTGTGCTGCAGATATTAAAATATTTTGTAGGTCACTTTTAATCATATAGAAACGAAGAGGTATAATTTTAGATAAGTGCTGAGAACTAAATAGTAACATTTGTGAGACGGGTTCATCTATTTCTGTTATATAAACTAGACGAACATTTTTAACGGAAAATATTTTTATTTCTCAACTGAACCACACAAATACAAGATATTTATAGATATCCAAGATCATTCATGTGTTCATGATAAAAGTAGCATAAAATATTATTAGTGGTGTGTGTATTGTTACGTAATAAAAATATTTGAGCTACAAACGCGAATCTAACAAAGGGGTACTACGTCCGAATGGCCCAAATCGAATGGCCCATGGGCCATTCGGACGTAAACAGAAATCAGCTACGTCCGAATGGCCCACTAAAGGAAAAAAAAAAAGGAAAACAAAGGAGTAGTTAAAATAAATGAAAAATTATATTAGAAAGTACATTCGCAAACATTATATTAACATAAAAAAATATATAATTACTATATACTTAATTTAGTGCCTGTCGATGTTGAAAAAAACTTTTTTTTCTTTGAACCTTTTCAATAATTTTACCGATTTTGTAACTTTTTTTTTTTTAATTTAAGTTAATTGTATAGTTATAATTGTTATTATATTATATAGTTATTTTAATATTTTGTTGTTTTACTCTTTAAAATAAGACTGATTATTACTACCAAAATACACCGACCGTACCCAAATATACATTGCACCCGAATGTACATTATGTAGTTCCTCATTTGTTTTCCTTTTTTTTCCTTTAGTGGGCCATTCGGACGTAGCTGATTTCTGTTTACGTCCGAATGGCCCATGGGCCATTCGATTTGGGCCATTCGGACGTAGTACCCAACAAAGTACTGAATATTTTACTTAACTAACAATGATCTGTTTAGGAGACGACTATAAATCTATTGAAAGTTATGGCTAAGAGGTTATTTCTGTATTTTAGTAATATTGAAGTACTAAGTTTGTGTTGTTCTTTCACCAGGTAGCGAAGCTGACGCTGCAGCAGCGACCCGGAGCCCAGCATCGGACCTCGAGTGCTTGATAGAGCGCTTGGAGCGTGTCACATCGCGTCTGGAGCGCTTGCCGCTGTTGCGCGCGCGTACTCCAACGCCGCCGGCGTCTCCTGCGCCCTCGCCAGTCTCCGAGCCCTCGCTCCCATCTCAAGCACCGTGCTTTGAACCAACCGACAACATGAGCGTTAACGGTTATCAAGATATAGTGCAGGTACCTTTATACACTGCTTATTCGTAGACATGATACTAAATTCTACCATCCACTTCAAAATCGTCGTCCTAATGAACTAATCGATTAATGGCCGCCATTATCTTAAATATAACCCACTATATAAAAATATCAATTAGAAGTTTGTGAATGCTGGTTAGCTCCTCTTTCTTTGAAGAATGGATTACAATACTAATTAAAATATATATGCGGCTCCTGCAAGTTTTAATAGTGTTCATAAAACGACACCATAAAAATATAAAAACCAACATAAAAGATAAAATGCCCGCAGTAGCTAACATTAAATTCATGATGGCGTTGAATCTCATAATGTGCAGTGACCGTGCATTTAAATTCCTAATTCAGACTTAATGATTTCATCCGTGTTAGGTTCACCGAACAAAAACCGCTTAGTGATAGACTCATTACTAGGAAAACAGTTAACTACGGTATAAGCATAGTATGAAGAGGAGACCGTAGACTAAGTTAATCCATACATGGTTATATCAGTACGTTGAACTGTAGGACAAACTCGTTTCCAGCTAGACGTTGGTTTTTTGCCAAACCATTAGGAACTATAAAGTGGAAAAGTAAATAAGATGATAAAAGTCTATTGATTTATAAGTAACGGATTCAGCTAGGTTATCTCGTGGACAGGGTGTAAAGGTTGTGTGCCAAAATATAACATTGATAAATTGCCTTATGTGCGCCCTATAAAGTATATAAATGCTTTTAAACTATGACCTTTTAGTGACTGAGAAGACGTTTATCTTAATAGATCGTGGACTTATTCTCCGCGAAGTGGTTCCGGGGAAAAGGATTATACGGACAACGGAAGATGAGACAAAGAGGGTTTAAGAAAATTAGCTTAGTCGGGAAGGCACATATAAATAAAAAAGTCTTTGTAAGAGATGCCTAGGGTCGGGTCTTGTATCAATTAATAACGGTCGGGCGACATTACGTTGTCCTCAAAGACTCGGTCCCGGGAAATATGTAACCGCACAATTTTCCCCCTTCCTTCGTCCACTGACCTTCCGGCAAACTCTTTATTTACTCTAGATGTTGTTACATCAAGTCATCGGAGTGTTTGTCAGCTACTCAGCCACGATTGTTTTACCAGGCTCTTAATTGAATTTAAAATGTCGCGGACATTTAATTTTTGAAAAAGGGTTTCATAATATCATTTCGTTTGGGTGTTTAAAAAAGTGTGTAAAGAAAAATTATATTCTGTGACAACTTTGAAAGACATCGGCATAAAGCTCTGTATAAATTAGATCAGGAGAGATACATTATTTTATTTGTTTTTCTAAGCCTAAGTACCTACTTACTTAAGCTACGACGACAAATACCGTTTTATAGTGGGCACTTATTTAGTGTTTATATTTGTCTCTTGAGCACATTAGTTAGATACATAGAATTTAATTAAATAGAAGAAAGGAATTTGTCTAGATTTAAGGACACTAGTCATAATGAAGTATGTATAGAATAAAATCTCTGAATAGAAAAATACAAATATACTATTACTTATTTCTAAATTATTTTCCTACAGTATTTGATCAGACCAATATGTACAGTATCCATACTATTAACTCGTATTTCGGCAAAAAACAGAAATACATTTTCATAACAAAAGTCGGGAGCTCGTTTATTGGTTATGTAATAAGGGTGAAATGTTCAAAGAAAGTTGATAGAATACTTTCTTTTGATATACTATTATCTTTCAAAACCAGAGAATGGTTTAATAATAGAAAAGTATTTTCTGTTATATCTTTGTTTTGGGGTAATGGGCTCTGGAGATGTTCTGAAATTATCCTTCTATGTTTCTACTCTATGAATAGTAAGTACAATGAGTATCATAACACAAAAAAAAAACAGTTTCATTGTCGTATCATCACGCATTTTATCCACGAAAGGTAGGCAGGGGTGCACTGTACAAAAGTACAATTTAATTTTCCCCATTTGTGTTATAAATCCCATGTAATAGGGAGTGAGTGCATATTATACTGGACACTTCATGTTATCAATATTAAATTGAGGTAATTGAAGGCAAACCAGTTATGAGACGTGGCGTTGTGTTACCCCAGGGATAAAAGTTATAGCGATACTGGCTAATTGCTAGCGAACTTGTACTATACAAGTATACATGTTTGCAATTTTTATGAGGAAAGTCTAGACCGAGAGTTTATTAAGTCATATACTTTTTATGGATTAATTAGGTCTAGGATATTTAATGGTCCTTTACATTGACAACGTAAATCTATATAGAGACATTTTACAAAATAAAATCTAAGTTGTGTAGTAATCTTAATAACCGGAACTGTAGATGTAGATTTCGAGAAATGAACAGCATACTTTTAAACTTGTGTTATAAAGGGGTGAAGTTACGTGAAGTTTTGTATGATTAACATATTGTTTTGTTTGACAGGGTCCTCTGCAAGTTTACTTGCAGCTGTCGCAGCAGATCGGTGGCGATGTCTCCGCACACGCCAACCTGGTCAACGCGGCCTTCCAGTAAGTAATAACACATTCCGCGTAAACTATGCATTGTCTATCCATCAACTTTGTTTCACTAGAATTCCAGGCTTGGACTAGACAGACTGGCGGGCGCCTGTATTTACCTACACAAAACATTATTTTATATTGCTGTATTTTGCTTAGTTAGCTATTTAGCTTAGAATGATAACTGAAATAAAAATGGAATCTGCAAGCTTCATGGTATCGAACGGTATATTTAAACGCCTCTGCAAAGTTTAATTATGTTTTACAAATTTGTATTCGAAAATCCCGTTAATCACACTTGGTTTATTTGTGGTTACAAAATTGGGGTGTGGAAGTTATTTGCTCTTCATCTTCGTGACGCGGGGCAAGAAGCGATTCTAATACAGTAATTAATTTCCCTATTACAACTTGTTTGTGTTGCTAAATGGAAACGAACCGGCAGATTCACATAATTAAATTAATTAGTTTCATTGAGCTAGAATCAACGCTATCAAAGTAACACTATAGTTACAAATTGGCTTCTAAATAGGATCCTAATAACTGACATCATCTTCAAAGTCACGTGTAACTGTCGGAGTCAAGAAGCAGGTTAATGTTTGTCTTTATGTTTGTCATTTTCTACATTCTGTTTAATTGATATCACATTTTATAGACCTTTAATGCTGCTACAGATAGGTACTTAATGTTTATCGTGACTATAATATAGTTCAAGTTATCGTCGTACTTAGGTCTGAAGAGTCTTTCAAGTTGTTTGTTTCATACTACAGCTACAACGGTCTTTGAGGACACTTGAATATGTTTGTTCTAATTAAATGTTATTGTACACCAGAGCGCAACTTCGCTACATTCAACTGGCTACAACAAGGAGCAAGCCTTCCCAGGCTGAGGAGATGCAGCTCCTGGCTCCGACCAGCGAGCAGATCTCTGCTATCCAGCAGTTCCGTGAGAAGAACCGCGCTTCGACGTACTTCAATCACTTGTCGGCCATATCCGAGAGCATTCCTGCTCTAGGATGGGTGGCCGTGGCGCCTACCCCGGCTCCTTATGTGAAGGAAATGAACGACGCTGGCCAGTTCTACACGAACCGAGTGTTGAAGGAATGGAAGGAGAAAAACAAGACGCACGTGGAGTGGTGCCGCGCCTGGGTGCAGCTGCTGTCCGACCTGCAGGCCTACGTCAAGCAGTACCACACCACCGGACTCGTCTGGTCTGGTGAGTTACTTCATAATATTCCTTTTCTAGTATTCATTGCGTACGGAATAGGCTCTAAGCCCACATTAATAAATTACTATGCAAAAGGAAATACTCGTTGTCGCCACGATGAGTAAGTTGTACGTGATCGGCATGGTATAATTTCATCCGTCATATAATTAATGAGACGAATATTCTACGAGAAATACTTGTCATTTTCCTATCTATTTTGTTCCCTCTGTGGGATACGCCGAGTTGTTCGTAAGATATTAATTCATCAGAGTGAGTGGTTTGGTAGCATTTATTAAAATCTTTATACATTCAAAACCATACAAAAGAAATATTAGTCTCTACGCATCATAATATCGGATAGACCCTTAGCCTTTCGTAAATAGTTCCTTACTTGAGTTATACGGGGCTTGATGGTTAAGGAACTAAAACTGAATCCAAAGTAATATTTAATTTGCATACCTCTCCAATCATAGAACTTGTAAAACAATTTATGTAAACCTGTTAACATAATTAATGCCATAATCCATCCCGTCCTATTTAGGTCTTTACTTGGTGACATTAATTTACAATTGTAAAGATATCTATACATAAATAAAACCCTCATTTAGCCGGCGTTGTTCTCTGGTTGAACTTGACACGAGCGTGGCTCCACTCTTGAATTATTTAATACGCGGTTGAGGTCTCCAATGTCACCGCACATTTAAGCGCGGGTTATGAAATGCGCTCGACCTTAATGTGGGACACCTGAACACGGGATCATCAATGTAACTAGAGGGTTCATAAGAATCTGAATGTCTTTAATATGTTCGTATTCGAACGTCGTAATTTTCTCCTGCGCCGTGCTTGCGTTCAAATTAGTTTAGAAAAAGTGTTGATATTATGAAGTAGCAAGTTCACTCTTAATATTTTCCGAAAGAACGGGCTTAGGTTTAATGTGTAGGTACTTTCTAAATACGCCTACTTGCTTCAAAGCTTGTTACCTGAGTCCTATTTATTTATGTAAGTAAAGTCAACAAGTTCAACACGTGCCGTAATTTATATTTTAATTTTTTGTCTACTTTAATATCAAGCCCTTGTTTGTACAGGCCTTAGATTATATTTGTTTAATTTTTACAGATTACGGCTTCATAAATAATTTTCCATGAATTTTAAATATACAGGAAAATTTTGAAATATAAGCGTTGTTCGTTATATTGGTTATCTAACCTTCTATTTTAAAGGTTATATATTTTATCTGAAAACATTTATAACGAGCTTAAATGTTTCAGTTTTAATCCAAACCCGTTTAGGCACGAAAAATCCAAGGACCCTTTATTACACGACCCTTTAAACATTAGCTTACAATAATAGATTGGTATCTAACGTACCTGTATGATATAAAAGTAATATGTCTAGTAAAAATGGAAGAAGTCGATTAAATTTCATATTTATTAATTGCTGTCAATATTTTTTCGTGCGTCAAATCTATACATATATGTAATAATATTAAATAAGTCTAAATCTTTTCTGTGTGGTATTTGGTGTTCTACGTACATAATATAGTAAAATAAGTAAACTTTAGTTTTGTCTATAATATAATCCTTCACAATATGAGGCAAGATGATGTCAATGCATTGAAACAAACAAACAATGTTTAATTTTGCAGTGAATACAAGACTGCGGTGATGTAATATAGATACATATATACCTCTTACAACAGCCCGATAAATTAGCAAACAATAGGACTCAAAAATTAGCTTACTCATTAAAAACCTTTGTTCTAGCCCTTCACCTTTACGATCTGTCTGTAGATAAAATCGTGACTCGGCTCAAGTCTTACTTGCTCCCTGAACGAAAATGTTCTTGTAGATAAGCGTGGTATTTGAATTCAAGATAAATTCTCTGGAACCTCACTCAAAAGCATTTTGCTTTCGCACAATTTGATGCGACATTTTAATCCACCCTTTCATCTCTCCTTAACACTCGGCACAGCTTCGTCGGAGTTATCCAAACGTAAGACTGAATTAAATTCAATAAACCTTGGGTAAAATAAGTGTGCGTGGTCCGTGGAAATGTGCGTTGTGTTTACGTTACGTCAGGCAAATATTGGTGTGTGTGCTAAATAATATTTTGTGATTTGCATTCCATATTTTTGAACCGTGTTCTTAACTTCTGTGAAAAGCTATAAATCCAAATCGTCGTAGTTTCTTGAATAAGTTAAACTAACATTTGGACATTTTAAATCATTTTTCTGTATCAAAAACGTGATCGTGTTGTTACGGAGCACCAGAACCAAAGTGATATGAACGGTAAAATAGAGTATAGGTAGGTACCGTGAATATTTTTGCCAGCTCCGGTTACCAATGGAAACGAATTCCAATATTACATTACATTGAATATGTACGGATTGAATTCTATCACGTGAAAACCAATAAAGATATATCCATATGTAGGAGAACTGAATGTTTTTATTATGTTGTATTGTAGTTAGAGATAATTGGGTGCTTGTTACGAGTTTATAACCGTTTAAAGATATGATCAACTAGTTCAGTTCATTTTTCTATTCAGATATACTTAATAATTGTTTTATTTTGTTTGTCCAGGTACTGGCGCCGGAGCTCCCCCTCCACCACCCCCTGGTGGCATGCCCCCACCACCCCCTGTGCTCCCAGACGTGGACTTCTCCAACTTGTCCGTGGACGACCGCAGCGCCCTCTTCGCTGAAATCAACCAGGGCGAGAACATCACTAGCAGTACGTGTTTGTGCTTTATAACACGTGCCATTCTACAGTGTAATAAGAAATGATATAATGTGGTGTCTAAATGTTTGTCATGAAATCAAATGTTTCATTGGATAACTGAGATGCCTCTACATAATTGATACGGTGATTACATTATCGGGCTCAATTTCCGCTACTGTTACATTTGCACTCAATTCAGTTAATTTTTTAAAACTGTCATGGTGTTTATTACGAGTTGTATAGAGTTTCGAGGGTTGAAAAGGTTGTTTGTTGTCGTAGGTCTGCGTAAGGTGACACCAGACATGCAGACGCACAAGAACCCGCAGCTCCGCCAGGGCCCGGCTCCCTTCAAGGCAGCCCCGGCGGCCCGCGCCCCGCCCGCCAAGCAGCTGCCGCAACCCGGCGCTGGCGCGCTAGACAAGCCGCCTGTCTTCACTCGCGACGGCAAGAAGTGGCTCATTGTACGTATATGGACAATTTTCATACTGACACTACCTATACCATAGATACATTGATGTATTTCATCCATACACATAAGTGCAAAGATTGTTTCCAGCAAATAAAAAAAATATCATTGCGTATTCATATTATTAGAATGAAATTAATGTACTTACTCGTATAGATGTTTGAAACGTGAGTCATTAAAGTTATGATTCATACATAATGATGATCTAACTTTTTTAATAAATCCTAAAAAAGGGCATTGTCAGAATGTGACGCACGGTTACCTCAGTGTAAAAGCGATTGCTGTGTATTAATTAACAGTTCGTCATTGAAAAGAAAGTCACTCACGATAATTCACCCAGATCTGATCCTTACAAACTTTAGCAACTTAAAATGTTAAGTGAGTATAAAATGTTTGTTATAACAGGAGTACCAAAAAGGCAACCCCAACCTGGTGGTTGAGAACGCGGACATGAACAACGTGGTGTACATGTTCCGCTGCCGCGACTCGGCGCTGACGGTGCGCGGCAAGGTCAACGGCGTGGTGCTCGACTCCTGCACCAAGTGCGCCGTCGTCTTCGACAACCTCGTCTCCAGCATCGAGTTCGTCAACTGCCAGTCTGTGCAGATGCAGGTCAGTCTCATACATATCCAGCAGTATCTTTTCCCTTTTGAGAATATTATTATGTGTACAGATAGGGTCTGTCACTCTCAGTCAACGCAGATTCTTTTTTGGATATGGTATACGTTACTTCTTACCGAGTTGACTTAACGAACGATTAATTGTGTAAAAGAAAACTCGTGGGATATGTCATTCTTCAGAAGATTTGAAATATAATATAATCCGTATAAATCCAGTGCAACCGCTAATAGAAAGTAAATTCTTCAAGGAAACTTTAATAGGAACGTAAGAGGATCAAATATAAGTTGGCCTAGATTTGCTCATTTTAATTTCTTACCGATTTCTCCGCTGGGAAATACTTTTCATTTTTATTTCCCCCTCTGTATAATTGTCTCTTATAAGAATAGTAAAATTAAATGTTATTTAGTCGTTAAGACTATAAGCTCTAGAATATAAAAGATATCTATTAAAAACAGACTGAAATCGAGACAAACCAAATTGACACTGACGTATTTTATTAGTTACTGCAACTGAATATCAATATTGAACCACTCGGCCTTAACAAGCAACGGAAATCCACATAAAATCACTATCTCTTCAAATCCAATTCATTTCAGAAAGTATTTACTTGATTCAATTTCTACGAACTTCAAGCAACAATAACTCTGCAGAACAAATAATACTTTGTGGGATTAATCTTTGATTTAAGTTTTCTTGTGCAAAATATATTGTTATTATTACTAGATATAAACTTTTCACTCACACAAACTGAGCTTTCCAATGATGAAATAATTTTTCAATCGGTCTAGTCTTTTGCAGCCTATTTATTCAATACAAACAACCAAATGTACCTTTCTAATCAGTTAGAATAGGTATTAAATGTTAGTAAAGTGATAGAGTTTAGCGAAACCACGGACTAATAACTGAGTAAGGACAGGATTGCATCCAGCGGACGGACGGCAATTTGTCATTAACTTTATCCTAAGATTTTCCGACGCGGTAATCACATCATTTATCAACGTTGTCTCAACTAAATAAGTAGATTCTCTATTCCCTCCCTACAAAACAGGGGGAAAGTAGTTGAGTCACATAAATGTATCGCTATTTTGTTATAAATTGACACACGTCTCTCTTGTTAATTAACCCAACTGCGAATATTTTTACGTGCAGTTATCCTAGAGCAAGTAGAGATGAATCTAGACACACGGCAGTGTGTCCGCCAAGTTCGAGCAAAAAAACCGACACACCGGCCGTGGGTTATATTACACGAACCATTTCGGGCCAAGTTCGACCCACCTATAACTCAAAATCTATTTTATCTACGCATATGAAATTTCTAGTATCTGTCGAGATCTACTTACTTATCTAAAATACAAAATTTCATTAATGTACCTGTTGTAGGTCTTGAGATATTAACGTCAGAAAATCGCTATTTTTACTATACACTCACTGACTGACTGACTCACTCACTCATCAAAAACCTAGACCACTTCCAATGGTCGTATTGACTTGAAATTTGGCATGGAGGTAGGTCTTTAGGTCAAGGTAAAGGAAAAAATCTGAAAATGGCCAAGTATGAGTCGGTTTTAAAAATAATGAAGGTGTAAATTCATACCCCTAAGGAACTAAAACAAAAAAATTATCTATATCTTCCAATGGTCGTACCGACCTAAAATTCGTTACGAAGGTTTGTATTTAGTCAAAGTAAAGTAAAATAAGCAAAAAAGAAAATAAACCTTACAAAAATAAATGAAATCCCACCCAAAACATAACTGTGAAAGGCTGCCAAGTTCGATAATATATTGGAATGCTTCGCCTATAAAAGAAGTGAGATCTAAATAAGTACCAAGTTCCATACACAGACCTCAGTTAAAAATGATATAACTTGGCAAGTTTTAATAGAAAATTATGTACTTGACTCATTGCGTTTAGTAGGTTTATAACAAAGTGTGTGAAAACTTGCCAACTTGTTATATCATTTTTAACTGAGGTCTGTGTATGGAACTTGGTACTTATTTAGATCTCACTTCTTTTATAGGCGAAGCATTCCAATATATTATCGAACTTGGCAGCCTTTCACAGTTATGTTTTGGGTGGGATAAGGTATTCTGGAACGGTTTCCCTTGAGACAAGCTTACTTTGGAAGCAACAATTAGACCGAGTTTATTTTTGCGTTCATTTTTCATTTTTAAAGTGACATCCATTACTTGTATTGTGGTTCCTTCTATTACAAAAAGAACAATCTCGGAGATTGCACGTAATGAAATTTTTATTGAAACTGGAACAATGGCAATCCATATCGGCTTAAAGGTTCTTTCTTAAGTAAGGATGATCCCTTCTGTGGCGCAAGCGAGTAATAGAAGTAACGATGTTTATTGCTCTGCGTACATACATTGAAGCATTGTACGTTGGTTCAATAAGTAGTTCTATGGTAACTTGTAACACTGAACTAGCGTTTGTTGGGACGTTTATTGTTTCTAACAGAAGTAGTTTGCGAGTAACTTTACTTATTGTAACAGGGATTAACCCGTCGTATGCTGAAGCACTGATCAGTGCGAGACACAATGTGTATTCTATTGTTGTCTCATATACTCGCAGACGAAAGGTTAATAATGACTATAAATATTATCTAGTAGTTGAATAAAAAGTTTATCAGCAGTTTGCGGCTACAGAGTACCGTGAGATTTAAGTTAATTTGGAATATAAAATGTCATATGCATAGTAAAGCGTAGAAAATTAACATACGTGTTTATCTTGTATTACAATCTTAAGAAATAATGAATTGTGTTTTAATTTGCGTTGCTATCCGACTACTAGTAATTATGATAAGATAAAACGAAACTAAAATTTTCACCGAGACATTATATTCAATAAATATAGATACAAAAGTGTTAGATTACAGCACGACCAGGTCGCGGCACTCGTAGTCGTCGCCGCACTCACTCTTTATCTCTTCGATGGCTATCTGACTGTTGGTCTCCTCGATGATCGACATCATGTTGGGCATCTTCCCGCGGTCGCACGAGAACATCGGCTTCACGTCGCCAAAGTCCTGGGTGTCGTAGTAGTCTCTGTTCCCTTCAGCAACATCCTACAAACAACAACACACATTCATAATTACCAACGTGATCTGTGTAAAATAAACGAAACATAAAATTCAGTGATAGTCGAACTAGCTTTATCAGATATATTCCTAAAATATTCACATTCCTTTTTGTGAGACTTTCACGAGTTCGTCGTAATATAGTACTTCGATATTCTAGATTGCCCTCTCTACTTTTGTATGTAAATTAAAAAATATAGGTACTTACCTCATAGTTATATGCATATGGCTTGTAAGGATTTTCTGCCCAGCTTAAACTGTATTCGTCATAACGCATGTCTGTACAACTATTCCTGAAATCACTTTCCGAGTCTGACGATTCGCGAGGCTTGGAGTAATCCCCCATAGCTTCCTGCGACGCCACGTCCATTGGATGTGGGTCCAAGTTCAGTATAGTCAGCTTACTGTTAATCACCATGTTAAGGGTTTTCTGCCAATCTTCTAATAGTTTCTTAATACTCTCCATCTGAAAAAAAAAATAGTTAATTTTTTTCGATCTGATTATATTATGTAAGGTATTGTGTAATGGTATTTAGAATGGTAATTGGTTCCTACTTTCTTCTTCAACATCGCTTGCTTAGTGGCTCTTCGCAATCTTTTCTGTTTGATATAATGCTTAAGATATGCAACCTTATACACGTTGGTAACTTTTAAAATTTTCACTCGACAATCTTGTCTGACGTCGGCGTCGCTGAGTGAGGAGTAAACGCTGTTTTCCGGCGTTGTGGGGTCCGTGGGCGCACGCTCTCCACATTCCATCTTCTCTGACTGTTTTTCGGGGTTCGCCATGTCGTACTTCAACTCCTTTAATAATTCCACTATGAATTCTCGGTCTGAAAGAAACAATAAACAACCTTAAAATCGGTATCATACTTGAAAGTAAAAAGATAATCACGTTACATCAAACGTATGTGGGAAGAACTACCTTCCTCCTGAGGTGCGCAGTGCAAGTGCAAGTCTTTGTCAGCGTCCCAGATGGCAGCGTTGTCGATGGCGTGGCGCACCTTGTCGTCTGCCGCGATCACCTCGCGTACCCGCGCCCGCACGCGCCGCAGTCTTTCCGCGCCGCGCCGCAACTGCTCTGCTCGCTCTGCAAACTCCGCGTCCCGTACACATAGCTTCGTATTCACTATCTGAATCTAAGAAAACAAGCAGTTGCGCCGCGATCGTTTTTATACAACAGAGAAACATTCTGAATACAAATGGCATGTAACCTGGAGTTGAATGTCTTCTATCTCGCATTGTTTTTGCTTTATTCTTTCCCGAGAAGTCACGTACATATCTCTAATGAACTTGTACATGTAGAATCCCGTCGGCACGTATTTGAGAACAAATATCATCTGTAGAAAAATAAAGTGAGAAAAGGCGTCTAACGATGGAATTTACCAGAAATCAAAACAGACAGAGTAAACATACCACATTGACAAATGTGAGCCGCAAATAGATAGCATATCCAACACTGACACAGTAGTGAGCTAGCGGCACGCCGTATTGCTCCACGAGGGAATTCCATAACTTGCTAATACCCCATGCAGCTCCGTTTACCTCTTGTTTGTTGAGGAAATTACGGTCCTCTGTACTCATGATAAGGGTTCTCAAATGAAGAGCCGAGATCACCGCCGCCAATACTATAAGTAAAGTCAACATCTAAAAGTATGTATAATATTTCATACAAAATGCCTATTTATTACACATTGGGAGCATGAATAAATATGCGAAAAACGATAAATTAATTTTGAAAATATTTTTAAATCTTGACGTTGACATTTCTTTGTCTTGCCATGAAAAGGAATGGCATTTTATTCTTCCTTCGAATCTTGTGGACTTCTTGACGGATGGGAACAAAAAGATTTTACATTGAGTGACGTTTGACAACGAAATGACAAACTTCTTTATATTTTTGATGGATTTACTGTTGGTAGATATAATTTATTGATGTGCTGTATTTTTAAACTGTGCATCCTCAGGTGCTGGGCAAGGTGCCGACAGTATCGATCGACAAAACGGATGGCTGCCAAATCTATCTGTCTCCGGAATCGTTGGATGTCGAGATTGTCAGCTCCAAGTCTTCGGAAATGAACGTGCTCGTGCCCAAAGGAAACGGTGACTATGTAAGTAAAGTTAAAGTAGCTACTCGCTACCGTCCTTCCCACTTACTTATTCTTGCTTATAAATGGATGCTTAACTGGACATAGAAAAGTTTCTTACAATGTACGGCTTACGACAGTTGCGTGACCGGCCGCAATATTTAAAGTCATTATGGTAAATGGTTTTGACTTATTTACGACAGTGAAGCTTCTATATTTATTAATAAATACGTGTGTTCTTTTAGTTTTCTATAAGTGACACAGATTTTATAAAAATAATGTAGTATTTACTTTCTATCTTGTGCATAGGTACACACATTTGTGCAAGTTGTGTCTAATAATAAACGCCTTATATTCCTCCTTTACGATGTGATGTTTTCTGATAATTGTCACTAATATTAATTATTTCTGATCAGTCCGAGCACCCGGTCCCGGAGCAGTTCAAGACAGTGCTGAACAGCACAAAAAGCGGTATCACCACCACGCCCGTCGAGAGCACGGGCTAAACGCCACGCACTCACTCACTCGAGAACCGAACCTCGTTCACTACCAGCTCTCAGTATCATCCGAGACGAGGCGAATCTTTATATAATTATCATAATACTTGCACGATCTAGTTCAACATTAGTTCACGTACCATGGTTCGCCTCGAAGCATCCACTCGCAGCACAAACTATCTTTTGTATCCTCAGTCGTCCGAGGAAGGTTTTCGAGTCTCGCGTGCGTCTATTTAGTCTTGTATCGATCATCTTATTTAAGAACTGTCTTCATTTCTTGCTCATTGCGCTCGATTGTAGTATTTAAATATTTAAATCTAATACGACGTAGAGATAACTATAACTCAAGTATTTACTGGCCTTTGTGTGTAATGTATGATGTTCCTTACACTAACGTTTGAGATTTGACAAGAAGGTAACATGCGGAGTACCGCTCGGTACGGGAGTTAGTTAAGTTAGCTGTAAGGTGTGTGACTGTCTCGAGCATCTCAAGTAAGAAAGGTTTGCATTCTCGACTTTCGCTGTTTCTATTAATATGTACGATGATTAAACCCCAAAGCTTGACACGCGTGAGGTCTAATTTTCTTACTTGTATTACTTCCTTGTGATCATTGCATTGTTTTATGTCGATGTCTGTCTATGGGAGAACTCACCCAGATTGTATTTTAATTTAGGACATGCTATATTATTTTGTGATTGTAATTATTATTTTTAATTCAATATTTCATATTAAATCAGCGAATTTTATATTAAAATAATTAATAATTTGTCGACATCGTTACTGTGTAAGATTTGATTATTATTTATTATATCATCCTTATTTTGAATAATATAATAACTGTATTGAAAGTTTGCATTTTGTTAATTTATTTGTCGAGAGATTAAAATTATTTTTAAGAAAATTGTGTTTTAATTAAATCCCTAAAATGCTTTTTACAATTTTCATAATCGGTATATATGTAATAATTCTAACAAGTTAAATAAAACAAAAGGAAAGTATAGTTACATTTTTATTTTATTCATGTCATGGATCACGTCGTCCATTTAAAAAAATACTATTTTTTCGAACGGAAAAGGTAGTCCATGTTTTCAATAAATAAGTAATTCAATTTAGCAATAATTGTGCAGTGGTAAACAGAACAATTTGGGCACAAACATTACATCTATATTTACAATATTACAAACGAACCCAAATAACATTACATAATAATTATGGCGTAGCAATCGTCTAGCGCTATGTGAATTTAATGGAAAGTTATTACAGCTATTGAAATATTTTCTCTGTCGTCGCAGAGGTTTCATAACTTAGAGATATCTTACAAAATATCAGTCGAATTTCGAAGTTTTACCCTACTGTCTAAGTACTGGCTTACAAAGTAATTAAACCTGTATAAATGCTGTTAGTCGGGGTCTATGCTGGAGTTGTTTGGTGAGACTCTACTGCACTGCCACTCGTCGCTGCCGTCGGAACACTCGAGAAACCCGTTGCACACGCTGGTGGCGGGTAAGCATTCCCCGAGTGGACATCTGAAGCCCTTGCACGTGTCCTTCCGACTGGCTCGTCTGTTCTCCGCCACCTCCAGGTCAGCGTAGAAGTCTTCATTGGATTCGTTCTCGCCGGAGTCACTGGTTTCATTGGCAGGCAGTGTGTGCGCCGCCAGCACGCTGTCTATCCAGTCGATGTAGTGGGACACTTTGGTGTACACGCCGGGCCGGTTGGCTCGAGCGCAGCCGTACCCGTTACTTGTCACTCCATAAACGTACCACTTGTCGGATTCCTGAAAATCAAAGGTAAAAGATAAGTTTCTTTTCGATTTGGGTTCATTTTCTGAATTATTCTTATGTATTCGAAAAACCTTCGAAAATTGAATTCAGTGTAGGACTATTTAGATATCTCGTTAAGGTCGGTTATAATGAAAAATATAGGTACCTGACACATAAGTGGTCCTCCAGAATCTCCAAGACAAGCGTCCCGACCGCCACGCTCGTAGCCCGCACAGAACATGTCGTCGGTGACGCGGTACAGCGGCAGTAGGCGCGTGCGCCGACGGCACTCCGCTGTCGATATCACTGGCAGCTCCACTTCTTGTAATGTATCCGCTAAACATACAATCATTTATTTGAAAAAACAATGGAATAGGAACTTTAATTCTCTTTCTTTGTGAAAATTTCTGAAAGATATTACAAATAACAGCATAGCGTAGTGTGAGACAACTTACGGAAAACACGTTCATGTTCGTATAGCTGTCCCCAGCCGACAACAGTGCAGTGGTGTCCTGCTGGGGGTTGTGCCCGAGGTGGAGGCAGGCAGGCGGGGCGCAGGCGAGCGTGCAGCGACACAGGGTCCACTCGTAACAGGGCTATGTCATTGCGGAACCCACGAGGAGCATATTTAGGGTGCAGGACTACTTGACGCACACGAGATACTTGCTCCCATGGTCCTCGCGGCCACGCACCCCTCCGCAATGCACCTAGTCGGGCAACCCAGTGCGCTTCTGTGGCTCTGTTTGATACAATTATAATCAGTTCAAATTAGATCGTAAAGTTATATTTCATGTATAAATGGATAGAAGATAAAAAAATGTTCCTTACTGGTAGAAGCAATGGCTGGCGGACAGTAGCCACTGCGCGTGCACGAGCGTCCCGCCGCACTGGAAGTCTCCGTCGCGGTAGAGCGCGGCCTGCCAGGGCCACGCACCGGCTGCCGCGCCGTCGCCGCCCACCACCCTGCCGCGGCGCACGTGCGCGTCAGTATCATTCCTACCCACACACATCCCACTACTACCACTATTCAACCTGGATAGGGTAACCTACTGTACTTAAGGTACTAGCAGGCGTTTTGTGATGGAATGGCGGTGTAGAGTTATTAAAAGGCTTATTTGATTTTTCTACCAATTTACAGATATTTCAAAATCAATTAAGCCAGGATTTTATTATAATAATGCACATCAACATAACCTAATCATGATTACCTGGGCTGTTGAGCGTCAGCGTGGGGTCGTATTCCACAGTCGAGTCCAGTGCAGCGGACTCTAAGAGCTCGCTTCTTGTTGCACGTCGCACGTCGGAAGGAGAGTCGAGTGTCATGCGCCCGCGCCGCCGCGTTGTGCCACACCTCCCAGTAGCCCGCAGTGCTGGTCTTGCGACCTTCTCGAGCTTCTCGTGCCCAGCCAGCATCTCTGAACATAACGCGTTTCGTGAATATATTGCTAGTGTGTTCGTTTGGTTAATAAAATCTCAATTGCTACCTATATAACAGAATTTTAAATCCTAAATACGGATTTGTCTATATTTTTAGCTACATTTAACGGTTATGTTAAATTGTAGATACAAAATATATTAACACAAAGAAATGTAATAGCAAAGAGTAGGTACAAAAAGAAATTCCTTTGTACCGACTGCCAGTTGTACTGTGACGCCCAACTGAGAATCGTCGAGGCGTGTGGGTCGAACAGTTCTTTACGACCACGCGTACGACCCACATTTATTCGGATAGTTTTTCCAATCTACTTGTATTCCCTAAGGCTAGACATTGTTCAGTTCTTGTCAAAATTAAGTATATCAGATAATTTATTACTGGAAGGTCATTGCTCTGCATACTGCTCTGCCTAAATCTGGCAGTTTCAAGGAGCTGTGCGCCTGCTCCACTACGTCTGCAAAGGTTTCCACACACAGCCGACCCCAAACACCTCGCTTGCGAACCATCACGTAACCTGAAATAATTAGAATTATGTCAATCAATACAGTTCTTACTAATACGAGACATCAAGACTACTTTTACAAAAAAGTTTAATGACCTTCTTCATTATATGGAACCACTTCATTATTCTCCAGTTGTTCTGCCAGTGCCACGCAGCTTTTCTCGTCGTCACCGAGCGGACAGTCAGGTGTACCATCACACACCTTGCCTATGTCCAAGCACTGACGCGCATTAGCACACACGTACTGACCTTCCTTACACCACTCTGAAAGCAAAGTTTCAAGAAAGAAGTTCATAATTACCGTCTATACATAACAATTAAACTTCTCATTAAATATTACATTAAGTTTCAACTACTGGATGAAAACTTTGTGCCTAATTATAACTTGTTTGATATAATTAAGTATTCAAGAGTTTTAACTTTACAACTCCAAGTCACCGAGGACTTAGTAGGTACCCATTTGCACTTTTAGCCTACTTACTAAAGTGAGTACATACTGGTTACTGGTAGTCTTATAAATATAATTTATTAATATTTCTTTGATCTATAGCTACATACCACATTTATTCTCGTCAGAATAGTCCCAACAGTCTACAACGCCATCACATATCTTGGATTGTGAGAAATCTGCGCGCAAGTAGTCTGCACAAGAGCACGAACGTTCATCTTCACCATCCGGACAGTCAAGTAAACGATTGCAGCGGGATGTCAGCGGCAAACACAAACCGTTTGGGCATCGGAACGATGTAGCATTGTTACATTCCACTGAAAATTAATAAATTTGATATGAGATTTTTTGATTACGATACAACATACCTACATATTAACGTTTTTATTTACTAATCTACAACTTACCTTCTTTGATAATTTCTTTTATATAGTTGTTGACGTCCTTCTCTTTGTTCGGTTTCGGCTTATTGTAGGTCTTTTCTGGAATATCAAAACTGTTTCCTTCTTGCTTCGATGGTTGGTTCTTATTATTGTATGTTTTTGTAAGAATTTTAAATCCCGCTTGGTTCAATGTGTAACTGGATGGGATTGCTTTTGTTGATATCACGCCGCCGGGTGCTCGAAACAAGGTGCTATTATTAGAATCTGATATCGTAGCGAGGCTCGCAAGTTGCTTTAATTTGTCAATCGTCAGAGGATTTGTTTGATTTATTGGTATTTCTAAAACAACGTCTGGTTCTAAAGCCAGTTCGTAGGCAGGAAGAGTCTGCGTTTTATTTGCTCGTTTACTGCTCACACTACCGGTAACATGGTAAGACACTCTGTAAGTTCCATCGGGGACGTTAGTGGTATTTGACGCTTCAACATTTTCAATTGCTTCATTATTTTCATTTGAAAAATTTAAATGTTCGCTCGATTTTGGAAATCTACTATTTGATTGGAGTACACCTGGTGCAGCAGCTTGTATGATTTCAGAAACTGTTGGATGTTGTTGTTCTTGTTGTTGAGAGTCTGGCACAACAGCCGCGCTCCCAGTAGCGTCTTGATTTAATTCATGACTTTGGTAATAATTTTCCGTACTAAGGTTATCAATTATTTTTTGTGTTTCGGGGTCGTTACGAAAAAAACTGCGTAAGTTCTCCTTCATCGGTTGAGATTCGACTTTTATCTTAGGCCGTGGTCTTAGTGGACGATTCATCCCCAAATTCGACTTTGCAGGTAACAGAGTTATAACTCCTGCTGTCGTTATTTCTAGTTCATCGTCTGGAACTACCTCTACTGATCCTTTATTAAGATTATGTCGTTCTTCAACTTCCATGTCATTAATACTGTCTTCAGGTTCGGACGCTGGTGGTGCACTTTGGGAATATTTTTTAATAATGTCTGTTAAGTTACGAAATAATGATACTTTTCCCGGAAACTTCGGGGTTGTATTAGGAAAAACATCATCGTTCTTTGTTATAATTGCCTGTAAAGTATCGTTATAATATTTTTCCGGAGAATTTTTGCTGAAGCTGTCATTGTCATTGGTGGAAGTGTTCACTAATTCCCAAGTAAGATGTGGGGCACCTGTGCTGGGTATGATAGATACTTTATTATTTGGTCGTCTTGTTGAGTTTTCTTTCGTGGTATTATTCTGTGCCTGTTCTGGTGATTGATAAGTTGTATTTACAATTTCTAGCTCTGGTGTTGTAGATAAGGTGCTGCTCGTTGATGCTTTAGCACCGGTCGTTGTTGGAGTGTTATCACTTGTTGTACTCATAGTGGTGGTCGTCGGTTTGCTCGGAGAGCTAGTGGTAGTAGTAGTACTAGCAGTGCTAGTACTAGTTGTCGTAGATGTTGTTGTGCTACTCGTAGACGTTGTTGTATTATGCTTCTTTAGTATTGAGGCGCCATCAATTGAAAATTGTTCAGTGTCATTATCTGTGTTATCGGCTTGAAGAACATTTATAATAACACTTGTTTGTTTATCTTTGGGTGGACGTTCAACAGGCTTCCCATCGTCTTCATCACTAAAATCAATGTCGTCCACAGCTTCAACCACTCCACTAATTTTATCCACTGGAATCGGGTGAGGTTTTGGATAATTAGATCCCAATGTTTCCATATTCTTTAGGGGCGGTGCGTAAGTAGGTAGTGTAAAGCTTGTATATACTGGGCTAGGAACATAAACTTCAGCGGCTAAATCTGGATCTATATTGTGTAAACCAAAAGGCCTTAATGTTGTTTTGTCTCTGTGTTTTACTGGTGGTATCGGAGTCAACATACTTTCTAATATTGAAACATCGTCTACAACTTCTGCGACTCCCATTCTGTCTTCAGCATTCAAATCACTTGTAATTTCTATGGGAACCGAAGGTTTGCTAGTCCTTTCATAATAGGGTTGCGTTATGGGACGCCAAGGCTCATTGTCAATGACGTGCGGCACAGTAAATAATGTATCTATTTTAGGCAAATCTTTATAATGGTTTTCATTGGTTAGTAAATCGAGTAGAATTTGAGATACATTACTGGTGGTGGAACTAGGTTGAATTGTAGTCGAAGTTATAGTTGTACTTAAAGTAGAACTTGTAGTGGACGCAATAGGAGCTCGTGTTGTCTTTTCAGTGCCTTTTTTAGGTGTAGGTTCTGTCCTTGTCTTAACATTGAGAGTAGATGTTATCGTGAATGGCCGGCTCTTTGGTGTACTAGTAGGAACTCTCTTGGTCGTTGTAGGCCTTGTAGTAGTTCTAGTCGTAGGCGCTTTAGTAGTGGTAGTAGTTTTAGCAGCTACAGGTTTATGACTTCCTTTGTCATCATGACGCATTGGATTAGAACTCAACTTTTTATTTTCTGTTATATCTGCCTCAGTCTTAGTGATTTGAAACGAGCCTTGCACTACTGGAATATTTTCAGTGTCAATGTCAGGTTCATCAGGATCTTTCTTCTGGTTCGGTTTTACTGTAGTCTTGCGTACGACACCAACCCTCGTCTGAAGGGTTTTATCAATCCCAGTTGGCGGTGGTGAACCTTTTGGATTACTCATAGCCATGCTCTCATTCATAGCTTCTTTCACATATGATTCTGAATGATATGTATGCTCCAGATCTCTTTTAATCACTATACTTGATGTATCTACTTTTATTGTCTGTCCAATAGCGGGATGTTTAGAATTTAAATCTTGAATTAAAATGTTCTTAAGTGTTTCCTCGATGTTCGAGACGGAACTGAAAATATATAAAGAAAGGCTTATTGTATGGGCTTTTAAAAAATAATGGATGAATTACAAAAGTAAACTTTATCCAGTTACCTTGGTATTTTTCTTCTATCCAGATACAATCTGAAGTGTACGTCTAGTCTTCGGTCACCGAATCCGGTGACTATAGCGCCCGTAAAGGCTTGTCGTAGCGGCGAAGGTGCAGCGTACACTTGACGGAGTGCTACGCTATAGCGTCGCGCTCGCTCTCTGTACGACGGACTGCCTGGCACACCACCGTAGACGTCTCCTCTGGTCACGCGAAACGTGCCCTCGAATGATATAATTGCTGCAAAATAAATTATACGCTATGAGACTAAAAAATAGGTATTTCTAAACAACTCGTAAGTCCAAATACATTTAATAAAGAGTTGACACAAAGTTGGCGAGTTTCCCACGCATTTTTCCCTAAAAGGTCAAATAAAAGTGAGTAGTGCTGCAAATAACACCCTGTGCATACTACACAATAATAAGAACACAGTAACCCACTTCCCTTGGACGCCTCCCACAATTTACATGTAAGTTTTTCCATTTTTCATTTCCACTCGAATGAACATGTTCCTTGTACCACTACTTGGCGTAAACGCGGCCAATGTTTATCGACCATAAATGAGTGCAGACTGTTGACTTTTTCATATTATTGATGTGTAGCAACTCTCAGTTATCAATGAAGATGGAAGAGCATATAAAAAGACAAGATAGGTCGAGAATGTCTTTCGAGACGCGAATAAATCTTAGGTACAATTATCTCCTTGAGTGATGGATGTGAAGTTAAAATAACAGAAGATTTTTATGTAAAAGAATAGTATCATTGAGCAGAATTATTATACGTCAATATTTGAATTTGGTTTACGGGTGATATTAGGTAAACTACCATTATTTATTTTATTCGTATTAAATATATTTTTCTAGAGAGTTCAATCCGTTTCACAGGTAAAAAAATATAGAATACGTACGTTCCCCATTGTCTGGCCTGAGGGCGCCCATGTAGAAGGCGAGGGCTGCGACTGCCAGTACAGCGACGGCAGCCAGCAAGGCGCCTCCCACCAGCGCAGCCGAGCACAGCCCACCGCTGCGGCTGCTGCTGCTGCCCACACCAGCCCGAGGATAGCCTCCACCCGCAAATCGATACTCGCTCTGCAGACAAATAAATAACATTAGCATATTACATTGGTCTCATCCAAAACAACTCGTAAAATTAAATAAGGGATTTGTAACCAAAATCAATAATACATACTGACACTTAGCCGATATTATATTCAAAGGTGTTAGTTTCTGTAAATATTGAATGATATTTTATCCTGTTGTGTTCGCACGAATACTACATTTAAGAAAAATCTCCACTGTCAGCTATTTATGTAACCGTTGCTAAGCACGAAAATAGAACTTTTCCCGATACATAAGCGCTTTATTCACAAAACGTGTGTAGTTTGACAATATATGGTAGTAAATAGAGATACAAATCTTTTCCTTACAACATATTATGTTGGTATCTAAGATAACACCCAAATAAAATAAGTATTTGGAACCGCTGTGAATGCTTAGTGTTTTAAATAAAAACGTTACTTATAGACTAATCAAAACAATTTGTGTAACTTCGTTAATCGTAAATTTCTAATTATTATTTTCAACATAAACCGAAATATGGAGCAAAAATTACCCTATAAAAATGTTGTGGGGCGGCGATATTTGTAAGTACGTAGTAACTCTCAATTATGTTGGGGTTAGCATCGTAAAAGGAACAAATGTGATGTTGATCGGTCTCTTCGAAGCCTCCATGATATTTTCATTCCTTCCGTAGATAACAAGCTGGTTTGAAGAAAAACCTGCATAATACTTGTAACAATGTGCGTAATATAATCACACCAAGCGTAGTTATCACTTATGGTAATCATGACTGTAAGTGTATAGGCGGGGGCCATCCGACCTCCCGAACTGTTTTTATACCAAGGCGTGATACATTTTTTAACGTTGACAGCTCATTTCTTGTCGAGACCCTCAAGGTTCGTAATCATTTATGCTAGTTCAATAAAAAACTGATCTACTCAATTACTTATGTCGTTATGGAGAAACAAAGACTTGATACACTTCAACGTATTTCATAAATTGATGATTTATTATCCTTAAGGCTTTAACATTCAATGAAATGTAATTTGTACAGGTATGTGTGATACAAAAGCCTTTTGTATATGGGCAGTGTTCGGTAAAATTTTGAGGGAAGCAATTTTTGTCGTTCCGAATTCGCAATCATTACAGTGCTGATGAACGATGGGAACGTGGCCAGTGCATGGGAACCGCCTGCGGTGGGCCATCCATCTGCACCCCGCCTCTTGCTTCACCTGTCACTTCGCGCCGTTAATCATCCATCTACAAAACCACGTCCAAACGCTTGGGAATGCTGTTTTGTTGGACGAAACAAATTTTCGAACACCCGAATTAACTTTAATACACTGTTTAATGTGCACTACCATCGGTGCAATTTATACAAAAAGTTGTCGCACAATTCAAAAAGTTGGCACACCGAAGGTCCCACCGAGATTTGAACTCGGATCGTTGGATTCAAAGTCCAAAGTGCTAACCATTACACCATGGGACCGCGACGCAGGGGTCACGAAATTTACGTCTAGTTATTTAGTACGTCGCGTCCTTTGCATTTCAGTATGGGCTGCTGAAGAATGTGGCTATCGTACGAATAATGTTCTTAGTATATATCATAAATAATCATTATTACAGTCGGGGTATGTAGCATGTAGGTACCTCATAATTTTCAAGAGCCGGA
The DNA here is from genome assembly GCF_023101765.2 of Spodoptera frugiperda. Taxonomy (NCBI): domain Eukaryota; kingdom Metazoa; phylum Arthropoda; class Insecta; order Lepidoptera; family Noctuidae; genus Spodoptera; species Spodoptera frugiperda. The sequence goes on along the minus strand of NC_064226.1, from coordinate 10,155,095 downwards.
CAAGAATTACAATGAGCCAAAAATGTTGTCGGTCTTTGAATCTGATAATTATACATACAGTGGAAGGCACGGTGATTATAAAACGTTTGACATATTAAAAAAAACTTAAGAATGATGAGAGTTTTCGACGAAAAGGATTTTGTGGAGGTTGTTTTACATACTTTTAGTGAAAGAAAAAACTTATAACTTAGTTAAATTCTTGGAAATTCAAGAGAATGGATTCCTAAATGACTAAAATTTTCCTTTTAAACAACTATGCTGCTGAAAATATTTTATTTGAAAGTCAGGATTTTGACTGTAGAGATTTACTCGTAAATAAAGCCGCGACATCCGCCATATTGCAAATTATGGTTCGTCTTAAACGAAGGTAATGAGATCTTTGAACCTCACCAAACAGCATTATTACGTCGCTCAGTAAACTACTCGTCAGTAATTAAATATACTTTTTGGTACATTGATTAACTTACAGTTAGTTATTTTAAGTGGAAAGCAATTTCGTTTGACGTTTTTTGCAGTATGCTGCGTCCGAGAAATTGTCTGTCGGTTTTCATTGTTTTTTTTTTGTTACTTTCTTTATTGATACCCATAACTACTGCTGTAGAATTTTAATAAACAAAACAACTTTGAAATTATTTTAACGATTGTTGCAATAAATCTTCGAATTACAAATAGATTGAAAAATCTTTTCAAAATTATTGAAACATCATCAAAAATTGTAGAATCGGTAAAAGAAATTTAGGTCCCACCGAGATTTGAACTCGGATCGCTGGATTCAGAGTCCAGAGTGCTAACCATTACACCATGGGACCTCGGTGAAAGTTTGCCAAAATAGAGGATCCGTATCAGAAATGCATTGGTACCTAATAAATTGCAAAATCTCCTCTACTTTTGTTTCGATGTAGGTACAACGATTTAGTGCTTTTTATAAAACACAACATATATTTAGTATTTAGGTAACCAACAAAATTAACATTAGTAATGAATTGAAGGGCTTATTTAACCTGCGTAGGTGTACATATATTTCACATACTTTATATAAAATTTTATTTAATCAATGTTCTTCAATTATATCACACGCCTACAATTTAAAATGATGAATGGTGTACAACAAAGCCCGTGGTAATAAACTCTAACAAATGCAAATGAGTGCAAACTATTGTGCATTGAATGCACGCCATGATGACACGCTGACCGTGGTCTCAATCTCCTAATGCGGCTCTAATGACAATGATGCACCGACAGAATCATTCAGAACTTGGTACAAGGTAATAAGATACGATATTTTCATTGTTTTTAAAAGATTTTCTTGAAAACTATAAATAACGAAATGGATATGGAAGGTAAAGAACTTTGTCTTGTACGAGTTCTACATCAACTTGGCTATTATCCAATTTATACTGTGTCATACTGTCGCCTATGTTATCTCAATATACGATGAAAGATAATATGTTTTATACTTAACACCTTATTATTTAATCACATTTAAATACGAATGTAATTATATAATTGTATGTATGTTTGTATAGGTTCAGAATAGAAGTGTAAAAATAATAGAGCTACGCTTCAAAGGAGATTTTAATGCTTAATTAATATTGCCCGCGGGGAAAAGGTTCTTAACCATTCATTACACCTCTAGATAAATTATAGCGATGGACTAATTAAATATGAAACTTGAAACTTAATATTCCAATGAATACTTGAACATTTTCATTTGCTTGGGAATAATAATAAAATGTCTCTAGGTATGTATTTATAACATTTGTGTAGTAGTCTTCTATTCCGTACAAGTTCTCAGAACGCTCGACAATTTATCGATCGTTTTCATCCCCCGGTGCAATCGTGCTCTTTCGGCAGTTCCGTACACACCTACCTACACCTAACAACAGACCTACATATCGAGGGGATGTAACCGCAACCGTAGCAAACAGATGTACTCTTAGACTTGTCAATAAGGTTCAAAATCTCCGCTCTCTAACCCCTGATGTAAATGTTGAATGAATGTAGGTACAATAGAGCCTTGTCCACATTTTCACCACAGCGTAATACGACAAGGAAAATGTGCCTTATTTATTTCAACATAGAATTAGAAATTCTAATGTCTCTATTTTTAGCAGAAAATTACTCGAGGCTATGGGTAAGAGACCGGGATGTATCAATAATAAGGTTGTATTGAAATATCAAGTAAAAAACCAATATCAAATTGGGCAATTTTGAGCAATATACGTTACGATACATCTAGTATGGATGTTTTAATTCGTATATAAACAACATCAATTAAAATTAATTGTCTATGATAGCCCATGATTCTGCTGGTATTCCGCGATCAGCGATACCATCGTATCATCTGTGTAAAAATAATATTTTATAACATTATTATGTTTTATGGTTTTCCAAATAAAACTAACAAAGTAGGAACTAGGAAGCTGATCGTGAAATAGGTGTCTACACAAGGATTAGCAATAAGAAGGAAACGGTTAATAAACGATTTCTTTATAGATCTACCGGTAATACGAATCATTGGGATTCTACCATTGTATTCGTAGGTCAAGTAAAAAGCGATATAATACTTATATACTTTCCTCATACTGATCACTGTGGGTAAATAGAAGTACCAGGGTCGTACCCAACATGTTTTACATAACATTATGTGTTTGTGAATGGCAGATGACAGTGTACTCCGTGTGAAATATTTAAATGTACCCCAATTTACTTTTTCACTCGTGATCCCACTCTATTTGAAAAGGGTACAAGGAGAGCTGACCTTGATATTCCATAATCCCTACGAATATAAGTGAGTGCGGGATAATCTCTCTTTTTTTAAAGTCTTAAATGCCCAGTTTGCTGTCATAAATTCTTTGAGTAGACGTTTTATCGATCACACACACTATTTTCCAATGATACGTGGATCGTTATGTTGTCGCCGATCTCCCAGTCACTACGCCAACTTCTATTCCATGATACCAACCATGTAATCATCACAAATAATATGCCTTTACGTCATAATATTATTATGTATTTATGAATTATCTCACAAAAACACAAACGTAAGATAACATTCGATGGGATTATAATCATATCAACACATTGTCGCTTTGTTTCAGACCTTTAATTCATCAATCGGCTTATGAAACTCATCACACATTGCTTGCCCTACCGATGTGTGTGACTCTCAGGATTAATTGCGAAACCACAAAGCCTTTATTGGTGTTCGTTGGTCAACATCCATAGCATCGATGTATAGGTACCTTAATTTTACAAAATTGTATATTGTATAAATTCAAAGATGAAAGGTTTGTTTGAGCTCGACATTCCACTCACAAGTTCAAAGCTACTTAATTTTAACGCGAATTAATTAAATGTTTACATAAAATTTAATTTTTGACTCGAAGTCATTTTAAAATATTATATCACGTCTGTAATATTCACAGGGATATAATTTTTAATCAGTCATGATTCTCAATATTTATTGCTATGAATAATTCGAAGAAGGATTACAAACTCGGTACTAAGAATGTAAAATAAGAAAGCCCAATAATAATTTCTCAGGAATTGAAATAAGTCCTCTGCTCAGCAGAACTGACAACTCGACAGTCTTTAAATAGATTCGAAAAATATATCGTACCACGAATAATCCATAAAACATCGATCTCGTTTCTCGTCGTCTTATTACAAGTTACAAGAGATCGGATAATAATTAACGTATGTGTATGAAGATGCGCATAACCCTGTACCCTTGTACATAACAGGTATCGCAGTGGTCGGCCTTGTGGCACTCGGCCTCATCCCAGTTCTACATACCTGCCCCTGCACTCGCTAATTGGCCTGTATTTGTAGTTCATTGTACAATGATCCCCTCTTCCCTCCACAAACGTAAACAAAACCTCACTTTAATTAACATAAAGCCCCCACTTATTGTCCGTCTCATTTCAAGCACTAATTTCGATCAAATGTTTAAACTTTTTTCCCAGTCCATTTCTTTGTTAGGTAGATACTGAAATATTTATTTTGCGTAAATGGAGGGTCGGCCTAGTTATCGTGGATTGATGTACAAAATTACTCTACTTTAGTAGTGATTTAATAAAATTATAAATGTTATTAAATGCAGATAAGTACATGCTTAGATATTTTTATGTATTTTTTGTTAATGAAGGTCCCGATAGTTTTACATATAATTTATAAATGCTGGGTAAATGTTTTGATCATCACACACTATATAATTTTGCTTGCCTACCTCGGAAAAGCGTGACGGACACGAACTTATTCTTGAACGTATCGTCAATTAATATGTTTGTTATGTTTGCTTGTAATAATTGGTGTGCAAGGCTCAGTAGTACGCGCTGTAGGTCATGGAGCAATAATAGCATAAACGCGGGAACAAATTGTGCGTCACGGCAGTACCGGACCTACATCGACGGATTTTGATGTTCAGCTTCAACAAATAAGTATTTTCATTAACAAGACGTAACTGACGGATACTTAATTAATACGTAATTACTGCTCATTATTATGGTATAGTATGCTATTATGAATTACTTAATGAATAATTTCATGATAATTCTACCTAAAAGAACGAGGAAATACGTGTTTATATGAATACATACAATGCAGATTTACAAGATATTTTAACTTATAAGTTGTATATTTCTATAGCTTGATGTAAATTGAGAACATACAATAAAAAATGTTAGCGAAGCGAAACGTCGGAAGAGTCTCAACGCAAAGAGGTAGGAGTCACGACACGTAGTCTATGGTCGCAGTAATGACTTTAATCGCTGACACGACTAGTCACGTTAGATTGTCCTAGTTGATGTTTTTAATTTATCTAATTTTCCTTATTTTAATGTCTTCAAGCTTGAAGAGTCCTGACACGAAGTCATTGTCAACCTTCCTCCGCAGATTACACGTAATAACCCCCTATTATTTATAACTGCTTATTGTATTGAATACAGGAAGATTTTTTGTATGAAAACCTTCGTGTTTGCAAACTTGTATCATAATGGGCTTATTAAGTCAGATCTTTTTATTTCAGAAATAGATTCTGACTAATAAATGTGTTACTAAAATTATTTAGATGGCACGCAAATAACTCGATGTTAAGATTCTTTTTATCTTTGTTGCCGTTTAGCGTAGGTAGGTTTTACGGTAAAAGAAAAGCTTTTAAGATTTTCTTTTAAGTGTTAAGTACTTATTTTTTTAAGCTGATAAAAACATGAGCTGTAAAAATAATACCAAAAGGTCTTTCAAATCGGTTAAGAGATAAACAAAAAGTTAGGTTGATCGGTACCAATGTATTATAATACAGAGGTAGAACTAAAGCAATCAAATAATAGATCGAGAAAAAACAGCGGGAAAGATGAAAACATTATTGAATATATACGATATTATAATTAAATCGTAGTTACATAGAAAAAAACAGATCATGACTCTGTGGGAAGCGACTGAATCAGTGTTCGGTTATCTCAATGAGTAGAGCGGTGAGCAATTAGTACGGCTCTTTAAGAAGCCAGTTGGGAGCCAATAAAATTTGACAAAAAACCTTGACATGCGAACATAAACGTTACTAATAACTTACGAAAAAATTCATGAACATAACTGACGGGCTTTGAACTGTATCAAGGTGAAGTAGATGTGACTATGTGAGCCTCGGCGGATTCCTTGCGTGAATACCGCATGCCGAAATATTCTAATTGTGTTGTGAGTTAGGCACACATAAGCTCTTCATTCCTATTAATAATGGAGGAGAGGAAATTGCTTGCGTTATTACTTGCGTTATTATATTCGTAAACGAATAAGAAATGGGTGATCTGGAATTGAAGTATATGTAAGTACAATTATCAATCATATAGGGTGAGACATTTCCAATTTGGATTGGTAAACCGATTGGTAAATGCGCTCGATGTAATTGAAATGTTTATCAGATGTAAATTAATCTATGTATTTTACCCTTTTGAGAAATTGGACACAGGGTAAGTTAATTTTCAACATCCACACTTGTAACTATTAACTATACGTATATGCTCTCTAAGAACTAATCTAAAGCAACTTAGTTTCTTTCTCTATACTTGTTAGTGTATCACTGTCTCCTTATTACCTGTGTATGGTTTTGAAAGCCCCGCTCATTAGCCCACACTGCAAAATGGCAGACTTCTTAGAAACGTTGGCGCCCGGACACAGGCCATTGTCAAATAATGAAAGTGCCATTAGTTATTGTTGTCAAAAGCAATTTCGCTTCGTGCTGTCTTGCAGAAGCAATAACTAAAACTGCGCAATGGAGATAAGCTTTCTTTATGGTGATGTGATTAAAATGATTTCATCTTTCAACGTAATAATTTCTATTAATCAAATATGGAACTGTAATGTAGAAGACTGTGGAGGGAAGATTACAGTCACTCCTCATAAGCACACTCTACTGAGCATCTCAAAGCAAGGATTCAACGGAAATATGTATATACACAGTTGAGAAAAGTCCAAAAGAAAAATTAAATAGAATAGTTAGTAGGTGTTGTTTTCTTCCTCGTATAAATAATATAAATAATGTTGCTCCCATGTTAAATATTACTGCAGTCCACCGGGGATACCCAGGGGAATATTGTTGGTAAGTTTTATATCTCACCGACATTGATACCGGAGTTTGAAGTATAGAAAACAATAATAGGAATCCAGGAATTACTTGTTATTTATTCTAGTTTCCAAAATGTCTGTGTACGTTAGTGTACGTGAATAATTTATGTAGGTACGAATAGTTGGGAAGTTTACCTTTCCTTTTCAGATCCTTGTTACAACTTTATGACCCTTTTATCGGTTTGAATTTATGTTGTATACGAAAGGAAAATAAACAAGCTGAAATGGTCAATTTCTCGGAGTTACTTTGGAAATAAGTTTGGAACTGAAAAAAATAGGTACCATCAATGAAATTACTGTCATTTCCCATTAGTCAGTTGTCAGTTACGAGCTTTAATATTGCTTCAATGATTCATATTGATCATTATATGATTTGATCAAGGAGAATTATTTGCTGATGATTAGTCTTAGTCTTATTTAGGTTCGCAAATACAACATTGTCATGTGTTATTGTGTGTTACACGCATTCTTTACGTGTCTGGCTGTAATGGGATAGGAACGTGGCCATAAAGTGAGGAATGCAGAGCGAACCATCGCGGATCGTTCTTCGGCGGCTTAAGATAACACTATTGGCGTAATGACGAGTTGATTCCAGATCGCTCGCGGCATTCCGCACCGTCCACATCGTATCATTCCACTTTTATGGACATCAAGTCGTAACTATATAAATCTTATGTGTTGTCATCACCTTGATCGATTTTGTACCATCCGACTTGTTGCGAGTAATCATCTAAAAGAATGTCGTCTAGCGGTAACTAGAGCTTTTTTGTATGCGTCACACTTGCAAGAATTTTACAGGCTGATAGAGAAATTACAACTTTATTATTAATAGCTTAACATTTGTTTTGTAAAAACACCCTAATTTGTTACTCTTGACGTTTATATAGGCACTTTGTACGAAGTTGTTACATATTAAATTACACGTCCGAAAGTAATTGAATTATTGCGTAGGTATATTGGAGTGACCTGTTTATATCAGACGAGTCAATATTTGTTATTGTGTTCGAAGGCCGGCCCTAAACAAACTCAATATTGGTATTACAAATGCGTCCGTACCTACTGAAAACTTGTGAATATTCACCAATATTTATGATTGGGATTAAAACCGTATTTTTGCAGATGACAAATCACCTTCATGGGTTACTGACCTCTGTGCTGAATATTGTGCACAAATTATGATTTATGTATTCTAATCTTCGGTTTTGGTTGTTAAATATATATTAAATATCATTCATAAGTATAATTCGCTGCGAACTCTAGGTCGAAAAGCAGGAGTTATTCACTAAAAACCACTCCTCGCCTCGCCCAAATCATTGATGGTTTTCCCCCGTTAACAAAAATAAAACAGGTATAATTTAGTTCATTACATATCTGCAGGTATTTGTCTAATATATTGCACATAAAATACCTATATTTCTTCTAAACATTAACTGCGGATAGTCCGTGTACCGACCTAATAATAATCAAGTACAGCACATAGAGATTTATGTAGCAGGTAAGTAAGCATCTAGCCAAGCATTATTGGAAATGGCAATTCCGAGTAAACACGACATTTATTATCTGCCTACAGCAATTACTTTCAGGGATACATTCGGAGTTCTTCTAATTCAGGGAGATTATAGGATTCTTATTATTGTGCTAATTGTTGTTTTTTCCTGATAGTAATCCTACGCGAACATTTTCCTGCTGTCCGATATAATCTGTACTACAATCGAATCTTTATATAAAGATAGAATAGGATAATTATTATAATATGTTAATAAATAATAATATTAAAGGAACTAAGTACAAGCGTCAGTTACTTTTTCAAACTTTTAAAGACAGGGAAAATCAGTTAGCGAAAGAATTTGAATTTAGATTAGTCTGAATAAATTGAATTTGTTTTATAAATATGGACCTTAACCGTCTTCACAGACGTATATCTGCAGAGCGGAAGAGATGAGTACACCAAAGTTGATAAAGATATTTCTTCAAGAATTTCCATTTTACCTGTTAACCAAAACATTATTTTTGGCAATACGTTTGTAAATGTTTTTCAGTGTAAAGAATTAGTTATACATTTTCATTTTCATTAACACATTTTTGTGAATAGAAAATTTAACCACAAAAATACTAAGAGCATCTAGACGATTCTAGATTGAGAAAAAAACTATATCTAAGTAACAGGTCATTGAAACAGATGAATAATCTCTGAGCAAGAGACGTGGGTAGGTGCATATATACAAACAACGACAAGTTAATCATGGCCGCAAGGATTTAAAATAGAAAGCAGGATAGGAACGCGGTTGGTTGACTGTGTCGGCTAACGGGACCGCCTGCGTCACGCTGACAGCGCGTCGGCGCACGCGCATACAACCACTTGACGTTATCTCATTCTTTTCTTACTCGTTTTACTTACGTATTGTGATGATGAATTATGAAGTTATGATTTCGTGCCAATTGTTTCTTTCTGTTTTATTTTGAAATAAAAATAAAGATTTTATTATAGAGCTTTGTATTTGATATTGATATGATACGGAAAATCATATAAGTACTGAAATATTTTTAACGATGTACCATTTTCAACATTTTTTTTCTTTAAACTTCCAAGCAATGGTCTCAATTGGTGTTGAGCATTGTTAAAGTAGTTAAACTAACCAATCTTCATCATTAAACCAAATGATATTCAAATGTATGAGGAACGAACAAACTGTACCTAAATGAACATGGCCAACGTGGCTTACGAATGGTGATTAGCCTGATCTTCGTTGAATAGTTTTCTTTGGAACGCGAATTTCAATGAATTACACATTAATCGCTTCATTAGTCCTCAGTAGTGCTAGAATAACGAACTTGATTGATTGTGAATTCTGCAAACGTTCCTATTGTTTGAGCTTTTGGCTGTGTTTTTGCTAACTTGTTTGTAAATTTGAATGTAGAGAATGGATAGTGCAATACCCTCGTTTATTTGCTTTTGCGAAGGCTGCATCTTCTAAAGTGGCTTATTAGTTTATTGATGTAAATGATACATAAGGAGTTGACTTCGGAAAGGAATGGATTTCTAATGTTTGAATGCGTAGGATTCGGACAGAGACCGTCGTGCTCAGTAATTACTTTTGTAACGATATTATGGTACTATTGCGATTCTCAAAATTCAGCACCGTACGTATAAAAACCGTAATTCAATCTCTCTAAATACAGTAAATCCATTTCACTTACAGGACTTCGCCCGTTTTTAAGAAAAACAATTTCCTTGTTAAGTTTAATCCCTCTTAATATTTGACAAGATGCCAGCCGACTTCCATGAATCACTTAATGTTGTTTTTTTCCTTTCCAGGGACAGAACAATAAGCCGCGGAACTTTCTGTGAGTAAGGTGCGTCTATTTCAATAAAGTTAGCAATTCAACGGAGGGAATCGTGAACAAAATTAAAATCAACACATTTCATAAGTTCAATTAATCAAAATACAGAATGGGAGCGTAAACAGTTGTTCGAGGAACTTTACCGTTTTGTTGATGATTAGAATGAGAGGTGCGGAACTAATAGCTAAGAAAAAGTGAATAACTCGTGATTGGCTCTTAATTATGTGCTCATACGAACTCAACACATTGTGCCGCGACTAGTATATACAAAAAATGAACAGAAAGTCACAGAAGTAGCTCATCGATCTCATAGTTGTTGTTCCAATGTGAACAGAATGGAAGAGGACGATCAAACAAGAGCTCCACAGATAAGATAGTAGGATTGATATAAAAGGAAAGGAAATGTGAGCTAAGATGAAATCTGGTAGAGAGGAGAAAGGAAAAGATTGTTCGTCCGATTGCAAATGTAAAACCTTTGCAAAAGACTTCAGGCCCAGCGTAAATGCGTAGCAATGGATAAAGTTGCTAGACGCAGACAACAATGCTGTAGTACCTTTATGGGAATAATACTAGAGAGTATTTTCTAATATTATCAAAATTAGTACCACGCGTTTAGTATACGTTTATATATTTCCAAGAATTTTCATCTTATACAAAAGTCATTCGTACCAAAAAAACAGCTATCCCTAATTATATTATCAAGCACTAGAATGATCAAAGTCTAGAATATGAAAGGTACCTAAGTTTGAATAACTAAAAACCTGCAGACGATCGTAAACTCACTGGTTTAATGTAAGTTAATCACAAAATCCTTATTATCGTAAATTTTATAAGAACTAATCGTAAAACTGTTCTCGGCAAGGCTTCATAAATTACTCTTTAAGTGTAGGCAATGTACAAAGAATTTAAGAAAGTTATTAATATTAAAACTTTCTCTGTTGAAGTGATTAGGTTTTAATGAATGAAGATGGAGTCATAGATAAATGGAGGGCTATACGGTGTGTCGGTGTGGGTCAAGGACTCGGTCAGTCACCCACGCATCCCACGGACTCTGACCAGGCCAGCGGGCCTGCCACAACACTATTAAAAGAACACGGTGATTAACTTCATATATGGAACGCTGCGTGATATACATGTCGCGTCCGTGGGAAATATCTTTTTATTGTTAATCCAATATTTTTCAAAGACCATCTGTATTATTATAGGTAAACTTTTTTGTCATTGTTTTTAGTCTTCAATCATAATATTACGACCTTACTTCCCAACTAACATTAAGCGGTAATATAAGAGTTATAACAGCTATATAAAGGAGCTAAACAGATCCTAAGGTCATCAATAAGTGCTATCACATAGGAGTTATAGCGAGCTATAACTCTATTATACCCCTGGATTGGGCACAAGTTCTTATAGCCTTAGGTTCCACAGTGGCGATATAGTGGAGTTACAGAATGAATTTAAGAGCTATAGTAGAGCAATTGTGGAGGTTCAGTAGCGCTAACTGAGACTTAAAGCGCTGTAAGAGTAGTATTTAAGTGACTAGTGACTCCTCAAGCGGTATGGTAGAGCTACATGCTGCTTTGAGCGCTATAAAGGGAGCAAATGTATGAATATAAACTCCGTAAGTGGCATAGTAGATCTATGATGTACCTTACTTACTGTTTGAGCGGTTAGAGGGTGGCAATAAGGTAAATTGTAACACCTTGAGTTGCAGTATAGATCTACAATAAGAAATTTTAGCGTCTAATTTACTTTTTTTCATAGCCGGCTAATGCGGTATATATGTTTTATTTTATAACGTTGCAATATGTTAAATGAATGAAGATTTATCAAACAACCATAACACATTTTGTGTTTACGAAAATAAATGGCGGAGTTGGGTGTATTATTTTAAATCGTTGTTAGTGGAAGCTGAAGCGGAATTTTCATTGCGAAGGTAAGTTTACTGTGAATATGTGTATATATTATTGGCAAATAATTGAAGCGCCCACTCTTTGTTGTGTATTTATCTAATAAAATGTTTATATATATTTGACACTACAAGTTCTATAATAGGGAGAAATATCGCTACTATTCAGCCCTAAATCATACAAGGGAGTTTTGTATCACTTTAGGAGTTTGGTGTTGTAAAAGATTTAATGAACACCATTGTAGAGCTAGTAGCGTTAAATGCTCCTTTTGTGCAACTATCAGCGCTCCGAAAGAGTTTGTGGTAGCTTGCTTAGAACTTTAGAAGTTAATAGTAAATGTTAATTTCTTATATAGATCTTAGTCGTAAAATTCGCTCAAAGCTATAACACAGAAGCATTGGTCTGTATTGTAGGGATAATAATCGCTGCTCTACTTGTTTAACCTCCATATATTGCTCTTATAAACCTGCTTTGTTACTATAAGCGTTATATTTTATTACTAACACTCTTTTGGCGCCTGAATCTATAATTGCAGCTACTATTCTACCTTCATAACACTTTAGGTTCTAAAGTAAGCTCTATTTGCAGCCATAATGTTTGTTGGGTTGTCATGTTAATTTTATAGTAGTTTATTCATCATTACTTAGTGGCAATATACTTGCTTACAGGGAAAATGTTTAACATTTCTTCTGTTTTGTATTCTGGTGACCAACGCACTTACTGCAGCATCGCTTTCATATTAAGACGAACTCGGTCGTTGATGTCGCCAGCGTGACACACTGACCGCAGCCTAAACGGTCATTTTGTATAAGGAAATTCCACATTGTATATGGATTCCTAAGACATTAAACACTTTCCTTCTCATTATACACTTCCTTTCATTTAACTGGCAAAACAAAACATTATTCATAGATCGACATTTTGACCAAAAAAGGCCAAAAATACTTCACGACTCTAATTATAAACATTTGCCGACTAATCGTTTCAAACGAATTATCTCCAAGTTTTCCGGTACAACAATGTTCAGCTTCTGGTGAATTATACTCTAGCAATGATAAATTATGTATGCGAAATAAACTCACATAATTACGTATTAATTCCCAACTTCTTTGTAAATCACGAATATGATGAATATTTGAATAAATATGCACCGTGAACACAAACATGGCTTCCTTAATCAGAGCCTTGGTTATTAACAATTTTCTGGTTATTATATTAGGACAGAAAAAAGTGAAGTAGAGTCACGAAGTTCATTGACAGATTTTCATTAATTATGAGAATTTTAACAAATATGCGGCCGCAATCAGGAGCAACATGGTCGGTGTTGCAATCCATCATATTTAGTGGCTCATTACCGAGTGATAAATGGATGTATTAAAACTGGCTCGTTCCTGGCTTGTTCCTGGCCCGTCTGCTCGTAATGGATCAGCGAAATTGGATCGCTTTCAATCTTACACAAAATATTGTAATGACTTTATCGATGACCTACACCAACACAATTAGGTATAATTTTACATGCTCAAAGTATTTCTATTACGTCTTTATTTTACATAAATTAACTAGAATTAAGAAAAACATCCATATTTTAAGTTATTTCTACAGCGTTTTTTTTCTGCTTTTTTACTTTTAGATTACTTCAACCTTACCTAATTAATTCGACAAAAATAATGATGGTTCTTATCACTGGCTATCTAATGCTAGAAGAAAGACATTAGGAAAACTTCGTTAAGCCACTCTGACACGTTAGTCAGATTACATTAGCTAACTTTTATACATTTGAGATGAAAGATAATCCCTTGTGAAAATTTATCTCCAACAGCCTTCAAAAAAGTTTGTAAAAGAAAAGTTTTATTGACTGTATTAATAGAATAGCCTAAAGCGCTAATTCGTATGACATCATCCTCGACACATATAATTGTCAAAGTTATATTCGTTTTGGTCTCCGTATAAAATGCACCTGCATGACCTGGGGCTATACCCAGTACCCATTCATACGAGTCCTGTAATTACACAGGACTTGTAAGATGACCATAAATATTTGTATTCCTTTTAGTAAAAATAAAACGATTTCTAAATGATATCCTGCAGCCTTTCAATTGAACTGAGCCAAATAAATGCCACCCAATGTCTAACTTTTTAACATTTTTATGTTCTCTACTTATTTTATTTTAAATACGTATATGGGTAAACAGTTCGTTTAAAACCAGTAGAAATATGAAACCTCTTTGGAACATTCCTATTCTTGATGGCCATCCCTTGCACATCTCAGCATTTTTTATTAAGTTTTGTTTCGATATTGAGTAAGTATTTACATTACCTAGGTACTTTGCTTTCATGACTGGTATGTAGTAGGTATGCCATATCGAAACTAAGACTAACTTGTTAAATAAAACTTGTACTTCTGATCATTATGCAACGTCACGCGTTTTATCCCCGAAGGTATAGGCAGAGGTGCGCATTACGGTACGTAATGATCAATTTTGAAAAAGTAATTATATTAATTTTTAATTTATGGAATAGTAGTATTATTGTAAACGGTAAGGTCTCACAGAAGTCACAGTTGCGTGTTAGGGAGGCGTATTGTACGGAGTGCGCATAATGACACCCACGAGGATGTAAGCGATCCTTGCTAGTCAGCTCAGTTATTTATTTGACCCACACGATTCTCGTATATTTCTCGACACGGGAGGTGGACCTATTTGCTCCATTGGGAACGATTCAAACATCCGTACGTTTCTCTTTTTGTCAAACAAAACATTGACGCGATATTTTATATGAGGATAACGGAAAGTTGCAGATAGGATGACTTCTATCGAAAATTGAACAATCCCTACGAGGCATCGTTGATAAAAAAGGTTAGTGGTAATTAAAATGAGGAATGCAATTTTTATTTGATTAAATACTCGAAATAACAGGTAATTAGCATGGTCCCGGGCCGGTCTAGCCTCGTCGCAGCGATCGTTGAACTCGCACAGGTCAAAAGCCTTGCACTGCCAACCATCGCAAGGTATATATTTATTGCTAATACAATTTTCTGAGCCCCTACGTCACTCGCGAAGATTATCCGCCTACCCGGATCTGACTGACAATTATATCCATTGAATATCACTCGTCTGCAATCCGTTACAGAAACACAAAGGCTTCGTTAACTAAGTTTATGTTCCGTTCGCATTAAAGCAAAGCTGTTTGCTTTGAATCTTTAACAGGTTACGGTGTTAAGACATCAATTATTTAAATAAATGATGTTTATAAGGTAAACCTCTTCCCTTCCAGCTTCTATTTCCATCCGTACTAACTTAAACCTCAATGGAGAAATTTAATATTTTCTCTATCTGCGTTCGAAAATATATTATTTCTGTCTAAAAAGGCTTTACTTAATTTTTTTTAAAGCCATCTTAACGGATATATAGACATTTTACGACTTGCTTCGAAGGCTAAATTCTGAAACTACAAATTTTAGTAGTACCTACTATTCACAACATGACTTTAACGTGTCATGTCGTCTCAGTCAGCTAAAAAACTAAAGTAGCGTCAGAAATGCTTCAAAGGACATCTTAAACTTGAGCGACGTTTGGACATAGGTCATAAAAGTCCTCCACATAAATAGTTTATTTACTTTGTCATAAAATGTATATAAAATACAATCCCGTCGTATGTCTGTCTGTAGACAATGCTTGTTCTTTATTTCTTTGTTACAAGCTGTTGGTATTTAGTTTGGTTTATTTCGGAGGTCAGTTACCGCACACATGTATCTATCGACGCGACGTGGGTATCTGATGAATCGCTGTTTTGCCAGCAATGCAATTATGTTTTTACATCCTCCGATGTTTGAGCTATGAATCCGGATAAATTCCTGACTCGTCGGCTCATCAAACATAATCATCGTCCAAAACTTCTTTTGAAAGAACTTTCCTGTTTCTTTTTATTCTCGAATCCTCGTACATTTTATAATTTTGAACTTTTGCTTCTTTACCTTTTATGCCTTTGTAATTTTTATTTAGATACGCACAAATGTTTAATAAAGAAATATTATTTTTAATTGTAAGAATGAGATCTTATTTGACCTGTCCAGTCTATATTTTCCTTAAGCATGGTACTGTTTAATGGTCGGTTTATTTCCAAGTAATGCGTATCGCGTATGCGTCCATAGCCGATGATTACAATGCGACAGTGCGCGTGATGGCTGCGTGCTTGGCCGTGCCTCTGACTACCATTAACATTCGCGGCCGAGAAGCCTCGATTCGCTCAACTAGATACACTCGCCCCATAATATACTCCGAACAATCCAGTTTCTAAAATCACGATACAATACAAATAGTTAATACGCCGGTAAGAGGACCTAACTAGACATTACACAGCTCTTGTACGTACAATGCGATATCTCATGGGCGAACTGCTCGGGGCAACGGGAACCTTTACAATGTTTATATAGGGTCTTTGCTCCTGAATTACTGTAGTACTTATTATTTTATAAGTGTGCTGTATATTTCATAAAACTTCTCTATCGTATTAGGTAAAACTTTAATGGTAGATGTAAGTATGATGATAAATAAATAAATAAATAACAAAAGTTGCAATAAAGCGTTTATGTATCGGTAAGAGCAGTACTAAATATTTGTTGCAATATGTATTATCTCGCAAAAGTAATTATGCCTGTATGTAGAAATTTCTACAACTACTACGGTGATATTCTGTAGAACACATTATTACTTCCTCACTTTTACCGCCAATAAAAAAGAAGCAAACAATGTATTTGTACGATAACAAAACTTTCTTTTAATGTTTCTGTAGTGAATGAAACAGTATCACGAAATCAGCTGGAAAATAAACACTTTTTGTTCTTACGAAGGAGAAAGGCCTGGTCCCACTGACCCACTGCAGGCGACCACTTTCTGCCTCACTACTATTTATAATAATCATTTTGTATAGCACACTGACTACTGACGACGTGCGTAATGTTCTGCAAACTGGCGAAACTTGCCAACCGGTAAACTACGTTCAGTTACTAAGACATGATTGATGATATTTATACGAGGGTTAAGTACCACGAGCGCGCTTCGTTACAAGAAAAACAATAGGATCGGGATCTTTGATCATGGGCTTATAGTTAAAACAACATCAGTGATCAACGCTAATCTAATAACGTTAATTTTATTCATGGAACCGAGTGGGATAATTGGTTAGGAATTAGTCCTAACATTTCATTCATAGAATTACTAAAACATAAATAAAGGAGTATCCCAGTTGCTATTAATGCGGTGTACCTGTAACTGGATGCACTGGTCGTACCATTTGTACTGGCTGAGTATGAATTTAATGAAACCTTGGAGTGGCACACAAGGGGTGGCTGCAAACAAGTCTGGATGCAGGACTGGTTGGCAGGTAACACTGGCGCTAAATATAAACTCTTAACGAGTTTCTACGGATAAAAAGGCGAGTAGCTTCACATTATCGCACATCAGATTAGTGGTTGTGAGCAATGGGTATCCTATTAGGATACTTTATGGCCTTTCAAGTAAACTTAATAGGGACCGAGTATAATACAGCTCTTTACTGCTCCGTCCGAATGAAAAGAAATAAAAGAGCAGTTGTGAAGTAAATCTTTTAACCATTAAATATGAATACTAAAGATATCGATTAAGGCCACGCTAATTCTATTCACAATTTGATCAGATAACACTAATTCATAAACATCTCTCAACAAACACACTGACATCCGCCGAGTTATCATCTAACAGTGAATTCCGTTTGGATACGGTATTTTTTGTCGAATAATTCAGATATTTAAAATAAATTGTTATAGAATCGGGTGTGAATAGTAACTAGTTATAAAACCGGCCTGCGCGGCATGTTATCTGGTGACCCGATTCGAGGCAGTGTGAACGGCGCGGCGCGGCCGGGTGTTGCACTGAAGACGCGGCAGCTCGGCCGCCGCCCGCGCCGCGCCCGCCGCCAAGTGCAAGGCAAACCTCTCCACTACACGTAACACAGCATAACGACAACAAAATACCAACACGCGCGTCCGACAACACTTGTTTTGCTCGATTTTCTTGTATTGTTTATTAACATCTAGGTTGCCAAGATACTGGCGGACTATTGAAATACGATTCTTAAAATATTCTACAAATTGAATACCAGTAAAAGGCAAGAAATCAATTTCGTTTCGAGGCAAGATTTTTATTTATTTTTTTACAATAACTTTGATACTATAAAAAGTGGTGTGTGTTGATCGATATCTGAAATATCTGGTTGCATCATTATTTCCAGAAGTTCAAAATAAAATTACATGAAAGTAAGTCACGTCGTCGGATGCAATTACGCGACTAAAGTTTAGTGAACATGTAAAAAGAAGATGGTGGCAGTAAGTGCAGGATGCGCGGCGGGTGCGCGGCGGGTGCGCGCGAGGTGATGTCCCGATAGCGAGCGTGTAACCATTATATTTACTTGACTCGAACTTTTCTGTACCAATCCACATATCTTAAGTGTGCAATCTACACGATACAGGGAATATGGACGATATTACACTTTCCATCAGCTAAACTTTAAATCTTTTTAAATTGTTTACCTGACTTAAACATATTTCGCTCGCATCGTTATCACGTAAACACAAATTTCTAGCATAACAGATATTGTTTGTTTGTTACGATTTCATATACAAAACATGAGAACAAAAGAATACTTTAGAGGTCGACAACCCGAAAGTTTTTGCATAAAATTCACACAGACGAAAATGATTTTCCTATATTAATTGCCCAAATTAAATCCATTAAGTTTTTACGCAACCAAAATTAAAACAGCGAACACAAGAAAAACAATTTCCGCTGAATTAACTAAGAAGCTAATCAAGATTCAGATCTAAGTATTCATAGAATGTGCGATTAAAGACGATGATCTGACATAGGTGGGATTTGCAGACAAATTAATGAGGTTTATTAAATAAAATAAAACTGAAAGAACGTATAGGTCAGATCGTACATGTATAAATTCTTAAATGATATAGCTTTTACTATATATGAATGTGTAAAATCACCCACACAAGTTATGAAAATCCTTTTTACACGATGAAACTTCTCTATATTCTTTATACTGGAACGACTGATCGCAATAGAAAATGTTTATGAACTATTTCAAGTCTAAAGCTAACACGTATTGAGTGCGTGACTGTACGCAGTGCCAATTCATTTTGCATTGCATCCGCCCGCAACGCGCGCCGGTCGCCGGGTCGGCGGCACTTTCTTCGTAATGACGTCTCGACAGGATCGCGGTGCACGTACTTAATTTGTGTCCAACGTTCCACGCGTATGAAAGAAATCCATCAAACAAATTAGAAGATCACCAATAAGAACTGAAAAACGTTGCTGTAATAAGATAGCGTAAAAAGATATTACCGCCTATTACCTGCAGGGGAATTGCACTCGACAACTAGACGTGCTTTACATTTCAGACTTGAAATTGAAGAGGATGAATGATACCTTAAAAGGACCACGTCTTTTCATAGCTACCGTCCGCAGAAGAGGCAGGTTTCAAGTAATTAACTCTCTATAATAGATAAATTATTGTGCTAGTAGTTAATCATACTTAAGATGATTTTATCAATTTCACAGTTGTTCTAAATTATCGTTACCCATTCAATTAACTCGCCATTGCTGGGCTATAAACTTATAAAGTAAGTAATTATAAGATTACATCTCAAGATCATCATAACCCAAGTTAACAGAACAAAAAGCTATTATGATATAACTGGATAGCCGCCGATTAGCATGGCTAGCGCCATATCGACACGCACGCGCGCCCTTCAATGCAACACATTACAGACATTACCGTACAATATATTTTTTGTTAAATTATTCTGTTTTTACAGAAAAACAAAGTCAATTTATCTTGATACGTCATTGCCATAAAATTAGAACAGATTTTCCCGTTTCTTCGCGCTCAATGAGTAGAAACAGATCAATCTAACCTTGTTAAGAGTTGGATGCATCTTTCCGATCTAGACTAGTCAGTTTATTAGATACTAGTCATTTTAGCTAGCGGTATTTAGAGCCGTATCACATTAAGATCAATTCTAATAATGGAGAAAGTCGTGTAGACCGTTAATGACAAAATGTTCATTTGGAAACAAGTTTTTGTTCGATTTTTATATTGAATAGCAGGTTCTTGGGACGAGTTGAGAAGTGACTTAGTTGACACAGAAATATTTTGTTTTTGTGGGCACCGTTGTGTGACTCCCGTGGTGACCTGACCCCTGGTTCAATGATCAGCCGACATTCGGACAATGGACGTGATTCCCAGGCCGGCCCATGACTGACGCTGCCAACATATTTTTTTCTCATTAAGAAACACTGCCTAAACAAACTAAAGAATGCCTTTTAACTGTATTTTACCGACACTGATACTGTTTTTTTATTTAGTCGTAGATGTTTTATGAACCACTAACATTTCATCACCGTTATCTCTCATAAATATATTCATAACACAAACACTGAAGTCTACGGAAGATCTCAAACACCAAGCCTTAATCGTCGCAATGTTAACAAAATCAACTTGTTATCATCAGCAACCTCTGTTTACTGGAAGTGAATCCGTAATTTGATAATCCGCTTGAATAATCAAAGCTCATGGTTAAATCATGACGTAATTGTAGTGAACAACTCGACGGCTGCAGGTTGTAGCGCGTGGCGGCTCCGCAGCGGCTGCGCGGCGGTCGCACGTGGCTACACAATACTGAATAAAACGCTTATTAGGGTGTATGGCTATCGGCGAAGGCGTCAAAGGTAATTAAGCGAACACACGGAAGTCCAAACATCATTATTCATTAGCCACATCGGCTAAAAGCTTCGGGCCTTCCTGGGTTTTTCTGCGCGGGAGCAGAGATGTGCGGTCTCGCGTGCTGGCCCGCTGCGCTCGTGCGCACACGCATCTCTTACATCATAACATGTAAATAATTCATGGAATAGCGTTCGATTCGGTTAGTGAGCCTCATCTAGTTCCTAACGGTACAAAAAAATATGAGATTGTGAAGTACTTGTTCTTTACTCATAGTGTAAACAGAGGAAAACTTAAAAAACTTACGAAATTAATTTTAAATCACTTTTGAATAAAATATGTACTTAATTTAAAAAGTGCATGCATTATGTACGTGTTTTCTGGTATGATATCTAATAATAGTCGGTAATTATTATGTAATCATGCCTATGAACTAATAAGGAAACACCTTTTTTATCACAGAACAGGTAACGCACCGAGCATAATATTGAATCGCAATTACCGACTAATGAAGTAAGGAATCATCTTAACTTGTAAAAAATGTAATATATCACGACATTGGCAAAAAAAGTCAAAAATAAAAATTAGCTTTATTATGCCTGCAAATATTTTAATGAGAAACAAAATATCATCAATGAGTAACAAATTTAAAATAAATAACAACAAATAACGTATGTACCCGCCTTCTGAGTAATCAAGATGTATTGAGTTCGCCTTCACACAATGCAGGTTAAATACACATTTGTTTGCTCGACTCTTTTTATCATGGAACGGTACACAATTCGTTTGGGTGCAGGATACATCTCGGGGCTAAATTGCCTCGTTAACTTCACTAAGAGCGGCATTAATGTTTGGTACTTTGGCGGCACCGTTAGTGACGGCGACACTCCGACACTCGGTGGTCGCAGTAATCACCACCGAACACCATGCCACACCAAGTGATCTAGCTCAGTAGAGCATGAGATGGCTTATGTTTTTTTTACTTATTTCAGTAATCGATTTACAATCGATTGCGGTTTTTAACGAATCTTTATCGACTACCGTACCGAAGTAAATAAGATATAAATTGTCACGTTTGACACTTATCTTTGAAATAGAAAGTGGATTAAGGTAAATCGTAAGTGAATTGTGAATGACTGAAATCCGTCTGTCATTGTGTTGTATTGATTCATTTTTAGCAACATCTGATCTCCATTTCTAAAAAATAAGACTAGATTGGTTGTATCAAGGTAAAATGTTAGTCCGAAAATACTCGTGCCTATGTAAAAAACGTCGGGTTTCACTTTGAGGCTGTCCCGGAAACGGAGCCGTTACGATTGGTTTAGACGAAGGGTCTCGATAATAGAATACCTACAGGGAAGTGTTTAGTGGACTGGAACAAAAATATTCAAATAGAATTTACTAAGAACGACTTGTTTAAAATAACTTTACGTGCAAGTACATGTTACACATGTGCGTACATACATCGTACAAAAATGTATTTAAAAAAAATAGTAAAACGATAGTCTTGTTTTAATTTTCATTATGTTTTAATCTAATACCTACATCTACATTAAAAATTATGGTATTGTAACTTTCGTGAGACATACTAAATTACTTATTATGTTATCACGACGTGGCGATTGTCGCGCTGCTACTGACTCAGTAGCAAGTTAAATATACTGACTCAGTAGCAGCGCGACAATCGCCGCGTCGTGTGTCGCGGAATGCTGCTCATGAATATGAGCCTCTAGCATGGCTTGAAACTAGTCGAGTTCCTCGTCAAAACAGTACGTGAGTAAACCGATAACATAATAATTAATTTAAAAATTATGGTGTTGCCTATTTTCATTAATGTTTACTACATGATTATAGTATAGTGAAACAAGCAATATTGATAATAATTGGTGACATACCGTTCCCAATTTACGGTAATCAGTCATTCATCAAATCCCATATTAGGTAAGTGTTCCCAAGTCCCTTCTAACATGGAAGTACAAGAATTCGATGCGTACGCGCTGAATAGATTCGAAGGTAACGGTGGCAGTGCAGCGACGGTGAACGACACCGTGCGATCGGCGCAGGCGCAGCCTCCGATAACGCAACAATTATCGACTCGATATCGATAGATCTCGTGTCGAAATGATGCGCCGTTAAATATACTGTAATATGGGTTGTATGGGAATTGACGATTTTAAACGAGATAGGAAATTGCCTTTTGTTTAAAGATCTCCAGTACGGTACTACCAGTCTTGATTTGGATTCTAATATATTTTTCAATTGTATAACTAAATGGGACTATGTACTTACTTCTGCTTGTCCTCACGAAATAATAATCTCTATATTACAATAAATATTCATAACATTTCATGGAAACTGATGTTTCATTTATTTCACGACTTGCTAATCAAATTAGTGTATTGTTCTCAAAACAAGTAAACATATCGTGAACTTGAAATATATTGTTCGACAATTCGTCTCAGGAACAAGCTTCCGACGTTTTTATTTACGGCACACGATTCACTGGCTCTTGTCTTTACGCACAAAGACAAATAAACTACTTAATTCCAACAAAACAATAAATCATACATTCCATTATAATCTTTGTTACCAAGGCCGTAGTGACGAGATTAGAAGTTAATGCGACAGTCAACTTGAATGGGTATTACTGCCGGTACTTGACGAGTAGCGTGTCATTATGGTTCTACATTTAAGTACGACTGTAATTAAGATAAATTACAAGTATTTTGATCTCTGCGACCTTCTTTAATATTACGCCAGGAAACACTGCGTTAGATTAGTAAAAAAAACAATGTTTACCTGAAAATTACATTTAATTTTATGCCACAAATTCATCATTTTTGATGTCGTCTTTGATAATAAAACATACAAATTGTGTACAAAGCTTACCTTATTCAACTTCGGTACATTTGCATTTACCTAAATGCTGTGCGATAACTCGACACTTATTCTTAAAATATGAGATAGCGACTGTGGGAAAAAGTCTTAAATGTCTGTTTTTTACTCGTTTTGTAAGGCATACCGAAATCCACGAGCGGTCGCTTTATTCCACCTTAATATCATTGTCGTGTACCGTTGGCCGGCCACCACGTAACGGGACACTGGGCCCTAAGCATTGAATAACGCTCCGATTATTCCGATCATCTCGAATTCAAGGGGCTTCTGAGCAACCGATCAACTTAGGAAGTAATTCAATTTAATAATATTGATTCGACAATTAGAAGCATGAATGGATTAATGTGTATCTTGGCACGATTTCAGTCTGATGTAATTAAATATTTAAATCTGTGATTGATTTGATTAGATAATTGTTGTGTGAGACTCCATCCAATTAGTAGTTTGAATAATGCTAGGTGAGATAATATATGTAACAATATGGGAGAGTACATACCTGCGGGCGAAGTGTCGTGTGTCTTGAGTAATAGTCGTGTTGATAGAAGCTTGTGGGCGACAGCGGCGGCCGATATTTCTTGTGGCCGTAGCCCATCGTGTCCATGGTGTGCATCTTGATTCACTACACTAGTCGTCACACCCACTAAGTCAGTTCCCGATCGATAGTCCGGTGCTCGGTAGATCAGATATTATCGTCACATATCGCCTGTTTCACTCTGTAACAACAAATTAATTGATATTAGTATTTTATGGCGGAATGTATGTTCGACTTTCTTTGTGAGGTGAATTGTAGGATGGGCCGCGAGGCGACGCGGGCGCATGCCTTGCATCTATAACACCGGGTGACGACGTGGTGTGCATAACTGATAAGTAAGGGCTAGAGTAGACTTACATTATGTGAAATATATGGACGTCATAAATACACGTTTTAAATAAGATATCTGTATATTGTTCAAAACGCTCAAATGTTAACAGATTCTGATAATTATTTCTGTGTTTATATGTACTTTGGGCCCTCAGAGACGACGAGTCCCACGATACCAATTTATTTAGGCGCTATTCAAATATGTTAACGGCACCAGCTCCAAAGTACTTACATCCGAAGTATAAATTACGAGAGCTTCGCTGCAGCGAATATTTACATAAAGTCTCACAGAAGTCGAGAGCACGGTTCATTGCTGTTTGTGGTAGAAACGAATTTTAATCGGTCAAATACCTGCGCCGGGAACTAGCTGTGGTGACGCGACGTAACTGTAAAAATCGTAACGACGAATTTCATTAATTAAAACGTAACGATTCGACCTCGACACTAGCATTGGAACGACCAATAAATTCTACTCTAGTAGCTTTTGCATTTTTATATTTATAGTTGTTTATCGACTTTCGAGGTCTTAATGATCTGCTAATTTGATATCGTTTATAAATAGTATAATATACTGATTGATCGCCCACATTAAATTGCTACTGTTACGGTACTTTACCATTTTATATTGACTAAGTTGGTAAACAATTTAATTCGAAAAGAACCTTTCTAAGTGTCAAAAAATTTCTGCTAAAAGAATACAAAAGTTTTTGATCCTCAAAAGGATACAGAAATCTTTTCCTCGTAAACGTTTGTAACCTTTATCAAATCTGCCCTGATCGAACAAATCCACCGATCCACCGTTCAAGGAAACTTATTAATATTTATGTGTTATTGTGCTACGTTCCCTGAGACTCGGTTCCATACCGAACATATATTATACTTGTCACAAATTGCTCACTGAGTAGCATAAAGTTGTGACAGTTCTCACGCGTACCACGCTGCCACGAGGCGATGCCAAATGTTTGTTTTTGTCAAAGTTTTTATCTTATTGATTGAGTAGTACTCGCCTGCTCGGCCTTAGCTCAGGGCCAGCCGTTGCACTGACTACTCAATTGTTGTACAATACTACGGATCAATGGATATTATACAATATTGTTTTTCCTTCAACGTTTTATCATAATAACTCATGGCTCTATTCAGTGAGTCTTGGAACAAAAACTGGTTGCGATGTTAAAATTAATTGTTGATTTATATCAGGAAGCTTTAGTCATCGACTTCACGTGTGTTCTGAGGCTTATCTGATTCAAGATTAATGGACGAAAAAAGCTATATGGTATTTTTATGGTAATCATTTTAACAATTGGAACATGAATCGGAATTCATTTGCAGGATTTAGCACCTGTTTCGAGCTGCGTTATTCGATGCAGTATAAATAGACGTGAGTTTTTCATTTAAAGCTCTATAGCTGAACATCACTTAACGATGAACATCTACACGATAGCATCACGATGTATCTTGCGTTACACTTATCTCACACTTGATCATACATCTAAGTATATTGCCCTTAAATATTCCGCAGCACGTCGGTTGTACACTCACACATCGTTAACACGTATAGGTTGCCCAAGCCGGGGCCTTGTCCTGCAGGGTCGTGCGGAGCTGACTCATGGCGCAGCATGGCCACCGTGGGAACTGCTTATCAGTGTGCTCTTGTGCGAATCATAGTCCAAGTAATTATGAACTGGTTATGCAGACCGGTGGCGTTATCTGCCCAGCCTTTTTATTGTTCAAGGGCTTTGCTCTGTTCTAGGATACAATTGTACTCTTGTTCAATGGATGCTAGATAAGGAATGCCTCAAGCGGTTTAAAGATTTATTAATAATGCAGTTGTTCTAAATCTTCTCGTAAATGAATCATCCTAAAAGAAAACTACCGTTTATTTTATTGACAATAAATTTTTACCTCTTCAGAATAATATTAAAACATCTAAAAGCTTGAACATTTTAAAATAAAGTTAAGTATTAATCCGCGTGGTGTTGGTAAACAAAATGCAAGTTCAATGTATCCAGGTGCAGAGCGGCCTCGGCGCGGTCCAATGTCAATGTCACCTTTCCATTGAGTCGACACCGACATCGCTGCGCCCGCGCAGACATCGCTCGACGGCTCTGACCCACGAGCGCCGGTCAACGGAAATGTCCAATGCTAATCTTGTATTTAGATATAGTGGTTAATCCTTTTAATGTTATTAATTATTCAGGATTTTATTCTTTGTGTTTTGTGAGCTTTTTTACAATAAGTGCCTATATTTAAGATGGACATGGTGGTCAAAATATTGTTCAAGTCTAAAATGTGCTTGTATCACATTAATAAACATAGCTGCACTTCACTCGTTTAGAACCGGTTAAAATTCCAACAGCTTAGAAACTTGTTCGCAATAAATATTTTTAGGATAGTAATTTCGTTGATTATATGTTTTCTTTTTAAATATATGTCAACATTTGAGTAAGCGTATAAAATGTAGGTAATGTAACGCGAATCGAGTTGGAATTCGGACGAGAACGGTACTCGCGCGCGAAACCGTCGGATTACACGACACTCGTGCTATACATTATACAACAGGGCTTAACATGTTGTTTTACATTACATGCGTTAGTGGTATTTGGAAGGAATCCACGCTTCCAGCTAAGCAAGCATTGGAATATGTATTTTTCAAATCAGCTCTCTTCCTAGTATGTCTTATACTTGTGCGTTTCGTGTCATATAGATTTTTATACGAGTAAACAATACAATAAGGTTGAAAGCGTAGAGGTAAGATGAGAATGAATTTACTATCTTTAAATTACTTAGGTAAAGGTTAATTTCACAATTATGACACAATATAGTGCGAAAAAATATGTGCTACGCTGCTACGACATTTCGTAGCTTCGTAGCAGACTAATTAAAGTAGTTAAACTATCAAAATTGTAGTTCTTATATTGGTAGGAACAATTTTAGAAAACTAACAACGTCAAGTAAACTGGACAAAAAAGAATATATGGCCTATAATATAATAGTTTAACTCCGAAAATTAACTAAATCCACACTTTATAAAATAACCCTGTATATGTGACTCGTTAGCAGAATTACCAGGCTGTCAGTGAGACGAAGGGGTAACAAAGAGCGGACAAACCCATCCTCTATTTTATGGCGACAACAAAGAGCATTGAAGCCATGACACCGTGAAACAGACAGTTTTAATCGCAGGCTAATTGTGCCCACCGTTGATGACGCTGGGTTTCTACTAGAGCTTCATAGCACTCTGTTACTCATTGGCACAACATCTTTATATATGTTGGTTTATAAGCCTTACATAACTGTAGGATCTTATATGTTACTGGATTTAGGACTAAATGATTTTTAAACAATTTATCTCTAATATCGACTCTATTACATCCAATAATTGTTGTTAAAGATAAATAGAAACCGAAAGCCATGGTTACTGTTGTAAGAGTTAAGAAGCCGTAAGACAATTCTAAATCAATTAGTTTCATATTACAATCCCTTTGTAGGTAATGACTAAATAAGATAAATGACAAAACAGGGCCCGAGTTCCAAGAACCTTTTTACCTTATAAAATTTATTTAAATGCCAGCAAAAGTAATCATTTGAAGACCGTTGAACAAAAAACTTGTTAGGCTTCATAAAAGCTACAAATGTTTCTAATGAAAATAACGATGATTACTTTAAATGGCGACTATTTTCTGTTTCAAAAATCACAATGTTTTAATAGTGCCTACTTTTTTCTCGCAAATCCGTGCGCAATAGTTTATTCAACCCAAAGAAAAACTTCAAATAAACATTAGGTAGATGTTGTGTTTGGAATCTTAATGACTGATTAATTTTTATTGAATTTTATTTTATACTAGACTTAAATATTTTGTTGAAATCCTATAGGTATTATGTTATTTTGTCAAATTAAGTACGACATATCGTAAGTGACCCGGTTGTGGCCACTTTAAGAATTTTGTCGACTTTGAGGCTTTCTTAACTTATAGTTTTAGTTATCACGTATCACGTTATATTTCTTGTAAAAAGTCATTTAACATGTATTAACCTTGCCTAAGAAAACCCTTTTTTTAAAGAACGTCCAATAGAAAAATAACTGTATAAGAAAGAAAAAAAAAGGGAGTTTGTGCCATTTTTGGCCAGATTCGTGCCATTTGTGGCCACGGTCGTGTGCCAGTTCTGGCCATCAAAAAATACAGTAAAAGTAATCAAAATTTATTTATTAAATTGGACATTTTACAAACTATGGTTTTTATTTCGTTTGGAAAATATGAAATATTATTACTTCACTTGAATTTAACTTACAAATAAGGAGATCGACATTTATATGACGTTGGTAAAAGCTGCAAAGTAAACTGACCTCCCCTTTGTGTGAAGGCAATTTATTGCATCTCTGAAAATGAAAAATATGTATTTGTTGATATGTAAAGCCAAGGAAAAAAAGGCACAATAAAATAAAGGGGAAGAAGTCGGGTGTCTATGTACATTAGTTTTGGCCAGCCATGTGGCCAAAGATGGAGAAATTCATAATTTTGTCTCCATTAGTGGCCACCTTCTAATAACCGCACTTCAGAAACATATGGCGACAAAATAACTTTAGTTTCACTTAGACAATCTATACTTCATGTAGTATTAACATAAACATCCAAACAATAAGCAAAGATTTAAAAAATAAAAACCAAATCCTCACCCGCTCGCCTTAGCCTTTTTGTTAAGATCTTAACAATTTCACCCTCAACTAAAAAGAATGACTTGTTGCATCGAAGTGAAGTTTGACACATCAAAGCTGCCAACGGTATTAGTGTCTCCAATATTCAATATTTTAAATACTGTACATAACAGAGTAATTTATTTGTCCATGCCTTAGTTATAAATATTTGAAGGTCCAAATGGCCACAAAGGGGTCGGTGGCCACAACCGGGTCACTTGCCCTACAATGCGTTAAGGGACAGTCGTGAGGCAGTGATTAACCCATTTTGGTATTGGAATTTTTGTCTTATAACATTTTGTATTTAATCACGATAGATTAATTAAAGGCGAGGCTGTATTTAGTACTAGTAACACATTTTTCCAAGAAACCTTCGCTTATAATTCTGTATCGCACAGCTATTATCGCAATCAGAAGCATTTCCTGATGATTACCAGAGTCGTGACGAGAACCAGTCGTCCTCATGTCAGGAGCATCCGTGACTCCGGCAGCTTGGCCTCGCTGACGTCATCACCGATTACATGCAGTTGCGTTATATTATCTAACAGTTGGCCACGAGCGTAACAATTAATTCTAACTATACATCAATTTAATGTCTAAACATTTATAAAAAATATAGAAAAAAACAAGACGTCGGCTTTATTAGAAGTGTAATCGATAAAAATATATAAATGTAATTTAAATAAATAAGTGCGTGTAAACATAACAATGTGAACACAATGATGTATGTGTGTTATTTTTAAGAATTAGTGTTGGACGTGTTTAGTGTCATGTTCGACACGTTTGTCTTGCGAGTTTGAGGCCTTCGGTAGTTTAGAAACAATGTTTAGTATGCTGCAAATGTTATTCAGTACATAATACAATTTGTGAAAACTGTTCTAGCTTCTAGACATCCCGGGAGATGAACATGGCATACATACGCTCTAACACTTTAAATATATTTCTAAGTTACTCTTCTTGAAAATCCTTGAAATATCTGAAGGGTGAATGTCCCAGTTATCATCCTAGATATATGAACTAACGATCTTCGAGAGACAGATGGGTACTATATGTGCGTCCCTGTAGCAATTACTTACCCCAACGGCTTGACTGACAAGCAATATGGATTCGTCTTCATTTAAACATACATTAGTAATAGCTTCACATAGTGCTCGGTTAGTTATTGCCGAAGGCGTGTTTGGGCGTAACTGTTTAAAATTTGGGTCATGGTGGCATTTCTTGTCTTTGTGTGTTTTAGAAATTGTTTAGAACTAGTTGTACTTTGTGACAAATTTTGTTTTACCTAGAAACGTTTATATGCGTCACTACTTCTGTTAATATAAAAATACGCCTTTATTATGGCGTAGTATAGAAGTGTATCTGCAATTAACCATTCACGCAAACGCAAGAGATTTACCGTTTAATGAAAACTAGTCATTGCCTCTAAGAATCACGTCAATCTTATTCACGGTTAACTGATTTACATCAAAATATAATTTTCAATAATACTGTATTTAAATTTCAATAACTTTAACATATCTAGTCAGTTTAACACTAAAGTGAGTCGGGTCTGTAGCTTATAGACCGCGAAGCTATAGCTTATTGATGCGGTCAATTGATAGCTGATGGGATACTCGATGGATGAGGTAACGGTACCATAGCCTGGTTGACTGACTAAACATACATCAGCTAAGATTAACAACACTTTAAAAACAAGCTTCTTATTTAAAAAACGTTATTTATTGCTTACTTTATGTTGTGTGGATATACGAAGATATATGTTTTATGTTTTGCTCGCTCTAGAAATTTGGCACGCGCACGTTTGGCTTTTGAATTTATGGTACATTGGTTGTTGGCCGTGGTTTGGAACTGCATGTTTTGTAACGTAGCTTGCAATTTTCCTATAGAATTAATTTTGTAGTAAGATTAGTAAAATGCCCTTACGAGGGATCAATTTCCCCAAAACTTCCGTACACGGTACACATGAAATATAATGCACTGCATTAAACACCTGTATAAATAAAACGTATCATAAAAACCTAATATCCTCATTTAATATTAAGTCATTCGATAAATAATGAAGTAACATCAGTGTATATTATTCCTACTTTTAATGAAACAATTTCACTGAATTCACAATTACTACAAACATAATTGTCACACATGTCACCAGTGAGACGTGTGACACTGTAACATGACATGCGTGACATATAACCGGTGTGTAACAGTAAACTGATCTAGAACTGGTGCTCTTACCCTATGCGTAACGTAGTGAGACCATGTGACGTCACTTTGTGTAACACTTGGCTGCATGCTCGTCTGTCTGCTGTATGTCTTGCTAAAAGCTTCTTCATAATTTGATTTAAAACTTTGTACATGGTATGTGACTGTTAAAAATCGTACATAATTATTAGAGATCTAATTGTCTCGATTCTGGATTCCCATAAAGACTCGTCTATCGCGTAAACCACATTCACGTATAACAAATATGATGCAAAATTAGGATTTCATTATACATATATGAATGTATATTTATTTATTAACTAAAAGTTAAATAGGTACACTTTGTCCTAGTTTATGGTGTAGTAGCAAAATACATACAGTTTTCTTACTATTGTTTTTGTGGCTTAAATTCTTTGACTTGTTAAACATAAAGTGCTAGTTGTATGTGGATGTGACACTTCAAAAGGCGCACATTATGTGGGTAATGTAGACGAGTAATTTACACAACAAAACTTATTTTCATTATTTTAAAAAGAACAAAAGCATAAACTAGTTTAACGAAATGAAAATGTTCAGTCAAACAATTTCCAACAATAGCAGTAGACGAGAAATGACTACTGGTACTCGGAAATCCAGACTAAGTAATTAGGTAGTTTTGTTAGTAGTATAAATAATGTCTGGATTCGTTATACGTACGTACGTCTAATGGATATGTTTATAGATAATGTCGCTGAAATAAGAACAATATTATTACGTCGCGCTTCTTCAAATCCCAAAAAGTACTCTAAGAAATTCACCATTCTCCAATTATTATTTTTGACAGTTTTTGTCAGTATCAATAAATAGGGAACAATTTCAAACTCGCTAAGTGCCACTATAAAAATAATCTAAATAAGATAATAGCTTCTTTTTCTCAACCAGGAAATAAAACTACAAACCTCAAAGTATAGAAAGTATCACCGTTAACTTATAAAACGATCTATTTATTCACCTTGGAAGTGGTAAACACGAGTTCAGGAGTTATGTAAGTCTAAGTTATAGCCTATATAATATATAGCCTTATGTTCAACTTAGAGGCTAATAATGGCGCGATAAAGTAAACAATAGAGTACTTATACATTATACAGTTTGATGCATTCGTTATTTAACTAGTTCCCGCTAATTGTTATGGAGTTATAACTACGTATTTACGTTCTGTCTATACGAGTGTGTATTCATCTTTGTTTTTAAAGTGTTTAGTTTATGTTATGACTACCGCATTGGTCGCCTGGTCACAAATATGGCTGTCATGTTTTGCAAAGATTTTTAAACTACTATATTAGTAGCAACCAAAATAATAGGTCACTTAGTGTTAAGTGGTGACTGAAGAATTTACACCTGAAAAGAACAAAGGTATCACAATTGGGGATTATGAACCATATTTAATGTAATGTCTATTTTCCACTGCTTCTGTTGTCTTTTGTTCCAAAAACCTCATAGAACACTTGTCAAATTCCTCATATCATAAAATGAACTAGTTTCCATATTATGGCATGTAAGTGTTTGCATGTAATGATCACAGAGCAGAGCGTGCGCATGCGCATAACAGTGACTTACCGCTACAACGCACTGTCACTTCGGAGCGTGACATCGACATAACTGGTGTCATCACAACTTGCAATTATAAGTTTATATTTAACCATCATTGTGATCATCACAGTATATATTATGTAATTTACGGTAATTAATTGAAGTTGATAGTATGACGCCCCGTTATCTATTGCGCTAAGTAAATCTGTCTGTGTATATTAATGCCTCTTACAGAAAAATTTAGTTTAAGTGCTAATTCTTTTACTTTTAGTGACAGTTTAAGGATGGTAGGCAAAAACGGCCTTCAGTGTAGTAAGTAGTGTAAAGTATTATGTTATTGAATTAAAAAAACATAAGCTAATACTACTATGAACAAATGCGTTGTTATCAATTAGACAATATTAATATGACTCAAACGTCTAAATAAATCACTACGGTCTAGTCTGCATAACCAACAGAATGTGGGCAAATTAATCAAATTAAATACCCCATATTATTAATTGAAATGGATACGAATGAGTAATACTGTGTATTTATTATAGTAAATTATATTTGAATAATTGCAATACAAACAATCAAGTTTATATTCTTGAACTAAGCTGTAAGATGTCGTCATGTTTTATGTGGTCTGGCTGGAATTTTTAGATTGAATTATACTAGTGGTCATACTGGAAAGGTATCTATGTATAAAACACTTGTTTTGTAAATATTAGAATCGGAGGATTAAACAAAGATATGATAAGTCAATCGTTTCTTCACCAATATTTTACGAGTCCAATGTAATTAAGGGATGAGCCTATTGCTATACATATACTGGTCATGATTCCAGACACTAGCTTTTTGCTAAGAATTTTCAAAAGACCAAATACCTAGGCGGTTTCGGCCACATGACTAAAGAGGCCGTCAAAAAACCCATACGAAAATAATGTCGATGTCTTTTGAAGTATCATAAGTGCTAAGAGTTCATCTACCTTAGCTGGCGAATATAATAATAATGTATCTTTTCCTTGTCAAACTAAACCATTGATTGATATGTTGGTAGATGTATAATGGATAACACATATTAGTTCCACCTATAATTAATTATTGTACGAAATTGTTCAACGACATGAAATTATAAGTTACAATAATCTTGAGCTGTTATGAATTAATTATAAGTTACAGAGCGAATATAGGTACGATTAATATACGTGTGTCTTTAGTGAACATCGTAATTTCGATACACTAGTTAGTCTGAGTATTGTTTAACTTTGATATTTCTATTGATAATTTATTGTATTTTGTGAGATATTTTTACTACATTTACCGTTAAATATATTTGGTAAACAACATGTTGATAAGTCTTTAGTTTCATAGGTTCGTCATCAAAGAACATTAAAATTGTTTTTTGGTAGAGAAACAGTCGGTATGCATTGATCACCTATATATGTATGATGTATACGTATATTAATTTTAATGTACTTGATAATTGAAACTACAGAGTAGTTATCAAAACAAATAAAAAGTATCGATAAATCAAAGTTCTTCTTTGTCCACGTGTAGTTTTTGCTGGAATCTTTCAAGTTTTTATGTTCGTTTCTTGTGTAAACACACTATGACGTCCCGGGCATAATCTAGATGCTAAACTAAAAAATATTACACCGTCAGTGTAGACCTGTCAGGTCGTCGCTCACAACTGATGTTTTTATGGCTCAATATAGCCCCTCATTTGTTTTTTATAGCCTAGAGATAGCCTTTTTCATCACGAAAATAATCAAGCTCTTAGCTTGTTTATTTTTTGTTACCAAAGAAAGTGAAGTAAGGTTAAATTTATTTATTAACGTCATGTATAATATAATTTATGTGCCTTATATATATTATATTATACCACGCTTGTTATTTTCTAAAGGAAAAACAAACGTCCGTACTTTTATGTATAATAAAACACCCTTTTTGTCCTTCTATCTCATAATAATTTAAAATCATTAATAAAGTCCGAATCCCAAAAATATCATGGCAAGTATTTTCCTTACTTTGGATACTCACTGATGGATTATATAACTGGCGAAAATGTAGTATAATAAATACTACAAATTCCATTTTCCGATGCGAGGATTAAGTTATAAGATGTCCGATCCGTGACACGTTAAGTTATCCGTTAACAAGAGAATATTTAAAGATTATTAATTACTTGTAATGCTTCTAGTCACGATATTGTTTTCAAGTGTCCGTGATAAATTCTCTAATAATATTGTGTATAACTGTAGTCGAAGGTATTGAACTGTTGTCAGAAATGACTCGTATTACTTGAATAGCAAACTAAATATCCCGTTAAATAACCTTTGTAAGTGCGAGCCGTCTTATATTCGGCAGCCATTGTTGTTGGTCAAACAATCGCTTATATTTTTATGAAAGAAGGATTCTACATTTTAGATTTTCGTTTTTACTTATAAGGAAATAATTGCTATTTCAGTTCCTTTATAGATGTTTTTGCGAGAAGAGTTTATATAAGTGACGTAACACTGTTTAACACAAAGAAAAACATTTTCTTTTTTTCGGAATAAAATAATTTATTATTTATTAATAAAGGTTTACCAACAGCTTCTGTATAAAAAATATTAAGAGGAGTAAATACATATCTGTTTTGGACTTATACAGTCGCCAATTACACTGCTATACAAAAAAAATAAAAAAATCTGCGGCAGGGATTTTGTTAATGGTTTTTGTTAATACTCATATTAGACGTTCACACTGCATGCTTATTTATTTTTGATTCACTCTGGTTATTGAGATAAACGGAACTAAGAAATAATTGAAAATTTCAAACATTATGGTTCATTGATTTGTTTTCACTTACGTTTGTTATCTTTTCACGGATTTATTTGCAACAACTTAACTTTATAGTTATCAGACCCTGAAGTTATCAGTTACAAATCGAGTGAATTTTTCCTTTCAAAAACTTGAGTTTTCCACGTAAACCTTGTTTAAACGATCCTGACAGTTTTTGCTTTATTTGTGGCAAGTTTAGTTTACAAAAGCAGAGAAAAGAGATCACAGAGTTTGTAAAAACAAAATTTTTTTTTGTTTGTTGGACCTTGAAAAGAGATTGTCCTGACAAAGTAAATAAGAGAAAATCCCAAAGAAAAAGTTTTTCATGATCTTCATTTATTTATTCTAGTTAAAGGTACCCCAAACTATTATTGTTTTGTGTATTTTTGTAAAGATAAACAATAAAAATAGATTTTAAATACATCTTTTGGCCCATTTATTGAAGCATTTTATGGAAAATGTTAGAAGCGTTTATCTCAAAAACTGGAGTCAATTTGACCATTCTGGTATTTTTCCCGTTATCAGCACACTCGTCTTATACAAAATCGACTTCAAGTATGCCTTCCGCAAAATGACTGTATAGCAGTATTATAGGTTAATCAGCATTTAATATTAAGTGATAACTTAAAACTAAGATTATTACGTTAAAGTGGTAGTCACATAAAATAAAAACTGAACCTGATGAAATACGAACCCGAGACCACGCACTTGTAACCCTACTAACTGTAACCCTACTAACGAGGTGTAAAGATTCCAATCACTAATTCAGAACTTAAACGCTTCATTTCGCACATATTACCACAGCTTTATTATAACCCTTTAACATTACATATTACATTATATAGTTACTACTAGTTACATAGTAATTAGTTAGCAAAGTGTCATTCTCGTTAAACAACAATAACCGGTTTCACAACGTTTAATAACGTTTAATGAAATAACTGTGAATATAATTTTACTAACGATACATTTACGTCAATTACTGACAACGATTGACACTTAAATTATCTACCGTTACTTATTTACTTAGCACTTGATTAATATATTGTTTGAACTATATTATTACTAACTTGCAATTCGAAGAAGTGTTATGTGTTAAAAGTTTAATAAATAAATCTTTATACATCAGCTCTCTGACGGTACTATGGTTATGGAGTAAGTATTATGAACATAAATATGACACGAAGTAAGATTTAGGACATTTGTAGTAAAAATTTAAATTCGTTGAAAAATATGTTTTTCCCTTATTTTCCCCAATTAATAAGATTTGTTACACACAATGCTTATTTTTATTAGCTACTGATTTAATGATTTTTTCCTTGGCATGCAGTTAAATCTCCGGACTTTAAGCTTAGAAGTCATACTTCCAACATTAAAGCAACGAGGTATGTAATAAGAATATTAGACGTACCAACACCAAAACTTAAAAAAATATATATATTTACATACATAAAGTAAAGTCTTCCTACTATTGTTTCAATATTATACAGTAGCCAGATGCGTTATCACTGAATACTAATAAATGATAAAATTATCATAATTTTATTCCGAATATGATTTATTGTTGTTTCTCAATTGAAAATATGATAAAAATGTAAAAATATTGTAAGGTTGCACGAATCTGCATCGTTGATGTCTTTTTAAGGCACACTTCGTGCGCTACGAATGTTATCGCATATTTTGTTCGTACGGCGTACTTGACGAATTTGTCATTATTAGTAAAATAGTGACATTTTATACATATTGTGTTGGGGTTTACGCATTTTGTTATTGGCGTATGGTAATATATTTATGTTTCAATGTCAATATTTTTTGATTTTTTATTGTATTTTTTTTTGTTTTGAGGATTGGAGGTTCCATGGAAACTTCCTAATAATGTGTATGTATTATAATTTATAAAGTTCTCTTTTAATATAGAAATCATACAAAAATATATTCTTCAAATAAGCTATGAACTTAACTAATTAAACTCTATCTAAAGTTAAGTCATCACTAAAAGATCCAAATCTAAATGTACAATAATATATTCTACTTTCTAAGGATATTATCCTTAACTGATGTCGTAGTTATCTTAACTGTATCGAGAGTAACTGTAAAAAGATATTTACCTTCTTATTCGACCCCAAAAAGAGCACAGCACGTTCAGGACAACAGTTTCAACGGAAACGTGTCAACAAACACTCAGAGCACTTGTACAAAGTCAGTTTATTACTTGTCAGCCACAACTACTGCGGACTTAATAGATAGTATTGAATAATTCGTTCGGATGTCGGATGTCGACCGGCATGAGGCATCGGCGCGCGCGCACCTTTACGGTCTGTTGGGATGTGCGGCCGCGCTGCACTTGAACGTTGAACTGGCGCGGCTACCCGACCACGGCCGCGAGCCCGCCGCAGCCACCCGCCGCCGAGCCACCAGCGCGCCACGCAACTCCGCCGGGTCATACCAACACGTACGGCTCCACAGTAATTGTAGCGCAAAATATGAACGCGGCCAATGGACATCAGACCACAGGAACATTTCGGAAACTGTGTTGTGGTGAGCCGCTGACTGCTACACAGCTTAATTGATCGCCTTAAGATCGCTATCTATCTATAGTAACGTTATCTATCGGCCGTAGCTGTTTCTAATAGATTCGCACTAATTGTAACGTTCTACATAGATAATAGCCGTAACCAACCGCAAATCGTCGGGTGATTCAGTATGGCAAGTGCGAACACTTGTCCACGCGGGCCACCGACCAACATCGTACAACTGTCATATACAATACAATTTACTGACATTCAATGTCGAACTCCTTAGAATTTACATGACAAATGGCGTATATTGAGGTGTTGCGCTTCTGAGGAAGTGAGACCAACCATTAGAATATAAACATTAGAGCAAAAAAAATCGAACAATACTTCTAAATCAAAACTCAAGCTCGATGTCAAATATTTGCATAACACAACGATTGTGTTTGTAATCGTTATAAATAACGAATAATTAAAATTAATTTCAGTTTGTTGTAACAATAGCAATGAGTAGTACACATCAACATATCAAAGCACAGCGCTGCAGACAAGGCCGCGATACATGGCAACATATAATAAAAAACACACGTATACGTCGTATACTCCTAGTTACGTTAAATTAGCTTGGTAGACAATAAAGGCATACTTGAACGATGGTGAACTCATAGATACTAGATACTTGCTAGTTAATTATTACGGAGAATCTCGCTGCGTCATCTAAACTTGTGTTACAGTTCGAGAGGCACTCGATGCCTTATTAATTTCTAGAGTATCGTTTTACAAAGACTTTGTAGTGCTCCGCTCTCATTCCTCAAACAATACTTCGTAGTCAAGACACCGAAGTATTCGCTAAAATATTCTAACACTTACAAATTAAGTTTAAAGTTTAGAAGATACAATCAGTAACATGAACATTTTTCCACTTTAAAGATAGCCGTAATAAAACAAAACATTTTAAGTAGCAATAAGCAAGGAAAGTCGTAGTAAAGGCAGTATAATAGCGACATCCTGTACATGTCCTAGGCTGCGAGTGGTCGCGGCCGGGCATCGAACCCTGGACGCTGCTCGCACAGCCGCTCCGCGTAAACATCCACGCACACAAGTGCAAGCAAGATCACGACTTTAAAAATACCAATAAAAATAATACAGTATTATATCGGCAGGATTCTGCAACGATGGCTCATCGCACTTTGTAATCGATGATAACATTGAAGTTACAAAGTGTAATATTATAAAAACTTGATCATAATTACTTTAACTTAACAATAAAAATATTACCGACATAAAAGTTATGTGACGACATAAATTAAATAATAAATTGTGTAGACTCTCCCATGAAGATTCAATAGGAAACATTTCCTCACTTTCGTTGGGAGACACGACACTGTCAATTAGTTAACGTTGAGTTTACAGCCACTTGTGAACCAATTATAAAGTTATGAAATATGGCAGACAAGAGCTCTAACAATTCCTTCATTACGCTGTAAATATCTATAACAATCTCTGAGAATTGTTAGAAAAGTATACTTTGTATTATTTAACAAGCTTTAATCTACCCGTGATCTTGCCTGCTTGATTAAGTGAATTTTGTTTTATTGGTTTGATCAAGTGCGTCCTTAAGTTGGCAGTACACGTCAGTCCTAAATCGTAGAGGTTTCACTGAACGTTTATTCTCGCGCAGTGCGAGTGTTACATCACATGAACATGGTGGCTCCCTTAGACCCTTGTATACCTAACACAATTTTACGCTCCCCGCACGTGCACTTCGACCATAAAACACTTTCAAAACTTACTAATAAAACTTCCTTTGTTATATTGCTAGTTTATTTCGAAGTTTCTAGGAACTAAAATTGAGCATAATGTAGCTTACGAACTAAATATAAATAAATGTTAGCCGAAGCAAAGACCCGACTCAATGAGAACTTAGGATTAAGTTCCGTCAAGTCAGGGCTACCTACTTCCAGTTTAGGGCGATATTTTAGGGCCCTTATTTGAGCATGTTTCAGTCAAATTTTCACATAATTTGATCCAGGGTAACAAGGACGTTATTTGTTCAGTATGGCAGCGACTCTAACAAATGCAGAATTCATTTGTTCTATCCTAATCCCAAATAAATTTTCCATAAGATATGAAAATATCCTAATTAAATCGTCGTTACCCCGTATCAATTTATGACTTACTACCTAACTAATAAGTACTAAAATTCAATTTCTTGTCTATTCTTCCTCGTAGTGTTTCGATATGGCATCTAGTATGAATTGGAAAGTTCTAGGGTTGATCCAACTGTGTCCTGAAGGCAATTCGTGTGGTTCTAAAGAGTCTAAACTCCTCGCGTTTCTTCCTACGGTCCGCTCGAGGAAGTAGTCGTCGTATTCCCTGTCGTAGTCGGGTAAGATAGGGTTGAACTTCGCGTAGTAGATGGCGGACAGACACGCGTACAGGAGCAGGGCCGCCGTGAACAGCTGGAAATTAACAAAAACGTGTTAATAAATTTAAAAAAAGGTCTAAAATCAAACGTCACGCCTTTTATCCTCAAAGTGGTAGGCAGAGGTGAATATAACGGCATGTAATACCACTATACAATGGGCATGTATATAATAGGGGGTGAGCCTATTGCCGAGAAATTTTCTAAAAATCGAAAAAAGTCCAGTAATGCTTTGCGCGACACGGGAATCGAACCCGGGACCCATTGCCCGGCAGACGCAATTGCAACCACTCGACCAACGAGGCAGTTTAAAATCAAAATAGCAATTAATTAATGAACAATAGGCATAAAAATGTTTTATAACAATGGAACTCAGGTTTCAATTAATTAAGACAAGGTCGAATAGTAATTTTGAAGTCTTGTTATTTAATCCTCTCCTGAAACTTCAGTTGACGGAACGTGCGTACCGGGTAAGGTCGGGTTATTAGTTATTATGGCCCACTGGGGTAACTTTGATCGAAATCCTATTACCAATAGAATTCCAGAACAAAGCGTATATTCCCTTAGATTGGTTTAAAAGTTTGGGTTAAATTACTCTGTAGGGTCAAACAAACCCAATTTTATAGTAAACCTAAAGGATTATTTCACCAACCACAAGCAGATGAAATGAATCGCAACAATCCAGTAAGGCCGCTATACTAATTCCCACGTTCAATTAATCGATTCAAAGTTTCAATCGCTCATCGGCTGAGAAGCATTGACATTCAAAACCTCATACTATTGAATGAAAAGTATTGAAACATCCGTCAGTGTGTAAATAATGTCTGTTTACGAAGATCTGCTTTTATGTGGTAAGTTGTAGTGGATCTGAATGTGAATCAGGCACAATAAGCGGTGGGTCATTACCGCGACCCGCACGCGCCGAGCATCGAACGCCGCGCTCCGCCGGAACTACTCACATCCTCCCTCCACCCTGCCTCCCGGTCGTGACCACCATTTTGAAACGTTACGTCGTGTTTACAGAATACTACTTAAACTATTACGTAAACTTAGCTACATACTCGGATTTAATGAAATTGTGTTTATGTCCAAGCAAAAAATAGTAATGAAGTATTCTTACAAATTAATTGTATTAATTAAAAATACATAAAGAATTTTATTTTATATTCTTTTGATTAGACAAAGACTGTTTAGACGCTATTTTAATAATTACCTCCGAACTGTAATGAAGGAAGTTTTAGCTATATCTTCCCTTTACTAGAAACATGAGCGTTATCGTTGAAGTTGAAAAAATCAGGAAACATTTAAAAGAAGAAGCACTTAAGCTGCGGCCGTGAAAATAATATCACGTCTCGACCACCGGCCAATGCGTTGTCAATAATTGCTCTTATTAAGTAGATATAGCTGGCAGCTGGAAACGGTGGGAAACACGACCATTACGTATGTAAACAAGCCTTTTGATTGTCTAACCACGCAGTCATATGGTTGTCGAAACCTCGATCTAGGAAATGTTGCGAGCAGCGACAATGGCAAGGTCGCGGTACTACATGCAGTCGCGACTCGCGACGGTCATCACATGGTTACATTCATAACTATGTCAATGTTATGTCGTCTAACTACCGCCCCAACGATAAATGACAACGTAATATTATCATTTTTTGTTGCGAAACTATAAAACAACGATTTTCGCGCTACGATGCGCTACGCTGCGCTTGAGGTCAACACTATTTTTGCGCATTCAGAAGAAGATGACGTGTGTCAAAAACAAGGTGTAAGCGTTTAGAAGCTGTAATTAAATAATTTTGTGGAACGACTTTTTAATTGATCACGATATCTATACTGACGAGTACAATATTCATTTGTCCGTATTGGCATCCTGAACATGACTGTACCGATTTTGATATAAAATATCGTAGAGTGATCAATCATCTTTTGAACACATAGTTTATTTTACTCGATTTTATTTCTCGATGCTTGTTAAACCAAGCCACTAGTTACCAATATCACTTTGCAAAATTATTGACAGACAAACAATTAAAAACTTCGTGTGGATTATTTGAAGCATTTGGACTTCCTTACCTGGAAGACACTCCAGAACTTGAAGGATCCCTCGTTGATGATCCAGTCGTAGTATCCAGCCCAGGGGTCGGTGTACCTGGCCTTCTGCTTCATAGGTTTAGGAGTGGTGGTGGGTTCTTCGTAATGGTGGTGGTCTTCATCATAATAGTCTTCGAACCCTCGACCGGTTCCAACTGTTTCGTTTTTCGCCTTCGTCCTAGTTCGTCGTACCTGGAATTGTTAATAAGAACTTAAATTCTCTTAAACAGTGGAATTTACATAAAAAAACCATAAAAATGATAAAATACATATAATATACCTACATGTAATACAATTTCATCCTACTTATTTCGGTGACACCCTTAAAAATACTTATAAATAGGTAGTTGTAGTGTTGAGAAGTGCCTTCGTTACTTTCATAGCAAACAATTTTCCTGTTAAGCTGTATACTACCTGCGACAAGTTGCTAAGAAACTTTTCAAAGTGTTTACTACTAAACTACTAACAAGTCAATGCCTAGTCCTACATAACGTAACCGTAACCTTACATACTATAAGTCCACTTTCAGGTGAGATCATCAATTTCTGTTTACAAAGCTTAAATAAATTCAACAAACTAAAATTAGCTTTTCACGTTCTATTTTCATTGCCTTTCAAGTCAATAAGTGATCAGGAATTTTTTGATGCATATATTTTACTTAACAATAAATAATGAGTCCTTTCGTAAATAACCTTACTACTTTTAATGGAAACTATCCGAACTACCAACTTTTCCAATGTAACTTGCTAGTTTCCACAGTCACGATGAAAAACATTGTGTATCGTCTAGAAAAAGCGTTCATTGTTTCTGACCTAAGTTACCTATTTGCACAAATCTGAGTTTTAAAA
The DNA here is from genome assembly GCF_023101765.2 of Spodoptera frugiperda. NCBI lineage: Eukaryota > Metazoa > Arthropoda > Insecta > Lepidoptera > Noctuidae > Spodoptera > Spodoptera frugiperda. The sequence goes on along the minus strand of NC_064226.1, from coordinate 10,111,547 downwards.
TACAAAAACATATTAGACTTCGCTTTTAAATCACTAATTTGCCTATATCTAGAAAAATTCCATCAAAAAATGTAACATAACAGCTAACGAAAACTTGAATGGAGACGACAATAGGAAATAAGCTAAGTAGTCGTTATATTTCCATTTACACATGTATGTCAACTAAGGCACGGTTGTCTAAGGCGTCTAGTTAGCGCCATCGAGTCGGTCACCCACTTCAACCAATTTGCCCAGTTCAGTCGATACCGTACTTTGACCTTCTTTCAAAATTCTCCACATGCGATCGGAATGTTCAGACTGTTTCAGTCGCCCGATGTCTTCACGGACTATTTTGGTAATTTTAATTATCTTCCGGACGTGTAGGAAGATGTTTTTCTACTATGGTAACAATTACTTCAATTTTGTACACTATCGTAGCTTTATTTAAACGTTTGAATAGTTAAGTTACAAAAGGACCTTTAGTTAATTAAACCGCTTACTCAATGTAGTTAATTAGTCCGGACTCTATACTTTTATTTAGTCTTTGTAAGACATTTTTGTCTAGTAAAGTACCGTAGGTATTTACGAAATTTCTCATAGAATGGTAAGTTTACAAGAGTTTGAAACTACTTTCAGTTAAGACATATTATTATAACGTATAAACTGACGGGTGTCGAGTAAGGTACTTAAAAGGAACTAAAAATAAAACACATCTTTTCGTTTTACGTTTGATAAAGAGTAAAGGGCATACGTGACACGTGCTGCAAAAGTTATTTGGTGAAAATGGTAGTAGAGTCTTCATTGTATAGGATATGTTATGTAAGGTGGGTAATACATATAATAGGTAACTCACAATAGATACTAAACCTAACTCAAAAGTAAGTCGTTGTCACTTTTGAGTCTGCTATTTTATCAAATACTACTTTTACTTTCCTAACTAAGAATGGATGTGTGTATTATTGACGTACTAAGTTCTACCAGCGACTTCGTACGCACAAAAAGGTAACCTCCTTTCTGTGGTAATTTGGAGCTCTCTCAGTGCTTCCCTTCACCCTACAACGAACACGCAACATATGGTCTCTACGATTAGTGGGTATAGTTGTGAGTTGTCTGTCATCACAGTCGATAATAACGGTAATACATATACAGATAGATATAAATTCCTAACTCAACTCAGAAAAAAGTCAGTTGGTACATACCGCAACGGCAGTGGTACTATTGTTGGGGGCGGTGGCACTGGCGGCGGCTGCGATGGCTCGTTGCTTGTTGACGTTCCTGACCACATCCAGCGCCGTCCGCAGAGCTGTCAGGATGAACTCCGATATTGGCATCCTACTGGAAGACTCCTCCTCCGCAGGGGACGACAGAGATGCCTCGGGAATCTCATCAACACTACAAGAAGGAGATATAGCATTCAATCATTAAAAATACACGATATAATCCGTTCTTTTACTACGCTATATTAATATGTAGAGTACCCTTAGTACGAGTTTGCTTTACGTTTAAGGTAAACAAAATGAGAGCGCGTTCGGCGTTCTGATTGGCCGGCTCGAATAAACCAACCAATTATTTTAAACTTAAAGCAAACTCGTACTAAGGGTACACGTATTGTTGTGTGTTTTTTTCTAGGCAAAGTAAAAAACTATCCTTTTATAGTATGTACAATCAGTGAAAACACTCTAACTTAATGGCAAAAAATAATAACGGACTCGAGGACATATTGCTAAAATATATGAATATTTCTGACAGATAATAACTTTACAATGGATTACTTACAGGGCTCTTATATTTCACGCCACATTATATAATTACAACTAAATTAACTTGGTTTAGTATACAGTAAAAAGTACTTACTGTAGCGGTATGTATCTGTACTTGTTGTAGGGCGGCGTGTACGGCGGTGGCAAGGCTGCGCGCGCCGCCCGCTGCGCATGCGCAACGTTGCCCAGTTGACGTGACATGACCAACATCCACACGCCGTCCGGTGGTCTATAGTCCTTCAGTTTCACTTTTCAAACTTCTAAGGTACTTCGTTTTTTTAATGGATGTGCATGGTTCGGCGGTGGGCAAGCTACTGACAGATTTGTGATGTCGCGCCCCAGTTAACAGTGCAAAGGGAGCACCTGAAATATGAATACTGTAAACACACCGAGCGTGTTACTTAAGTGGCGTGTCAATTTAATTTGTACAGTTGACACACTAGTGAAAGCTTGAGCCTAGTTACTAGATCTTCTTCCTATCAAATTTATCAGCTAATTAACGCGTTTTACAGTTTTCTCTCATTATCCGCGTTTACCGTTATTGTTTCAAACTTAATTTAAATAAAATACAAATGGACCAAGAACATGGAAGCCTCTTGTTCTGTAGACCACATTTTCGACGCATCAATATGCCATCATTGATATGTAATTACTTTAATCATTAGCCACGCGCAGATGTTTCAATATTAAGAATACATTAGCGGGTACCTGATCCATCAAATGTATTAATAAGTTGACAGTATCAGTCTAGCACCAGACCCATTCATACATTTCTCGGTGTGCCCTTGACAAAAGTTCATCAAAATAAACCAAAATTAAAATATTTTAAACAATAAAGCAATACTACCGTTTACTAGACGATAGATTGTACAACGTATTGTTGAGTGTGTTTTTTTTTTACAGCAAAGTAAAAAACTACCACTTTTATAATATTCTACAATCGAATTGAAAGAAATGAAAATACTTTCTTACTTAATGACAAAAAATATAACTAACTCGAGATTATTGCTAAAATAAAAACATGAACATTTTCGTTGACAGTGCTTATAATTCTAACTTTACAATGGTTTCTTACAAGGCTCTTACATTGTGAAATTGTATTTATGCACTCCACGTTATATAATTACAACTAAATTAAAACTTTTTAGTATACAGTAAAAAGTACGTCAAAGCACTGTAGTCGGTAGTGATCTATTTGTTCGTAGGGCGGCAAAGTGTACGATTCCTAGGAGAAGATCGAAGATCTGTTCGTTCGATCTTTTTCAGATTCACAAGGCTTGATAACATTGCTTTTCTTTGCATCGCCGCTTGAACTATGTGAGAACAATGTAAAACTAATATTCAGTCAAAGCGAAAGAAAAAAAACCTTCAGAACAACAAAATTAATACAGCGCTCGTTCACCAACATGGCACGTACACCAGCACCGTCCAACTCAACCATGTTGCAGGGAATCGAACGATCCAATGCCCGTGCCACCGCCAGTGAGACCTTTGAGTGAGCATGACAACTCTAAGCTGACACAAATGCATTCTACTAGTCTAATTTAGCTAATTACAGGGCTCTCACATTTACAATAATCTGTATAAAGTACAGAACACATTGAAATAACATGGTTATATTATTTCATTTTTTAAATTTACGAAAGATGATATTTTAAATATCGCCATTTTTAGACAAAAAAACTGATTTAAAGAGACTAATTTAAAATTTTCTAAAATAAAATCAGACTTACTGAATTACACATTGCGATATTGTGCGGATAAACGCCTGAGACACAGACTTCAGTTAAAAATGATATAACAAGTTGGCAAGTTTTCACACACTTTGTTATAAACCTACTAAACGCAATGAGTCAAGTATATAATTTTCTATTAAAACTTGCCAAGTTATATCATTTTTAACTGAAGTCTGTGTATGGAACTTGGTACTTATTTAGATCTCACTTCTTTTATAGGCGAAGCATTCCAATATTATCGAACTTGGCAGCCTTTCACATTTATGTTTTGGGTGGGATTTCATTTATTTTTGTAAGGTTTATTTTCTTTTTTTCTTATTTTACTTTACTTTGACTAAATACAAACCTTCGTAACGAATTTTAGGTCGGTACGACCATTGGAAGATATAGATAATTTTTTTGTTTTAGTTCCTAGGGGTATGAATTTACACCTTCATTATTTTTAAAACCGACTCACACTTGGCCATTTTCAGATTTTTTCCTTTACCTTGACCTAAAGACCTACCTCCATGCCAAATTTCAAGTCAATACGACCATTGGAAGTGGTCTAGGTTTTTGATGAGTGAGTGAGTCCAGTCAGTCAGTCAGTGAGTGTATAGTAAAAATAGCGATTTTCTGACGTCACATATCTCAAGACCTACAATAGGTACATTATGAAATTTTGTATGTTAGATAAGTAAGTAGATCTCGACAGATACTAGAAATTTCATATGCGTAGATAAAATAGATTTTGAGTTATAGGTGGGTCGAACTTGGCCCGAAATGGTTCGTGTAATATAACCCACGGCCGGTGTGTCGGTTTTTTGCTCGAACTTGGCGGACACACTGCCGTGTGTCTAGATAAGCTTAGTTTTTAAGACCAATGTCTGGATAAATATGGTGGAAATAAAAATATACGCAGTTTCTAATCTGTGTGGTGGAACTTGAAAAAAAAACATTATTCTACCAGTTGTGTCAATCCACAATTTTCTTACACCTGGATCTGTTGGAAACCTAAAACATAATATTAAAATAAATCATATGTCACATTCTATAAAAAAAAAAAAACATAAAACTCACTCAAAATCTATATTACTAATTAGTCGTAATAAATAATACTTAATATTTTAATTATAAAGTGTGCTATTGATTATAATAGACTGTATCATAGTAACAATCGACATTGATTACAAATTTGCCCAACACTATCGATGTCATAGATTTTGTGGAAATGAACTTTTGTTTCGGTACTCGGGACTCTCGCAATGGACGTCATACATTGCGCGATTGCTCACGTAGTGCAAGATTGTACTCATCTATCGCAAGCAATGTATTACTATTAGTCTGCTTGCGATTATATCGTTTTTGTCTATAAATTTCATAATACTAATGTTATAATTACAAATATCACACGTATTTTTATGTTTTTGGACTTAGCGGTGAAAAGAAATTCCATCTCGTGCTATGCTACACACCTGGCTTCTTTTCCGACACGTTATAATAGCGCAAGTACGGCATAATATAATATTGTTGCGGAGATACGTACGCTGTCAAAACATGACAGCGATTGCTAGCCGGTAAGTATGAACATTTGAGCGTTATGACAGCGCTATGTACGTTCGCTCGCACCCTCGGCGCGCGTGGCCCGCCCACAAGGCCAATCCAGTCTCTTTCTTTTATCCATGAGTAGTACAACGTACCGCTTGTGACCATGTAATTATCAAGTGTTCCGACGATCTACTTATCTGCTGCTCTCATAATCTATATCTGAGATAAACTATGTTACTTTAACATTTTTCTAGAAGCAAATACTGAGAAAATATTTTCCAGATAAACTGCACGCAGATAAGATATTGCAGTTTTAAACTCTATATCTCATCATGAGACAACTGAAATCCGCAATGCGGGTTCGTATAGGTCTTAGCCAAGTAGAACTTACCTACCCAGATCGGCTTCCAACATTTAGCTGTAGCACTTAGGTATAAAGCATTTTAGAGTTTGTCTAAAACATTTTGTATTTCAATACTTTGACGTGGCATTCCTTTAGATGTAATTATAACACTTAAAACGTGGCTTGTAAATTAAGTAAGACTGCTTAAATTTTCGACATTTTAATATCACGTTGTTAGTCGACGTTAACTGTTCAAAGATTAATTACGTTTATGTTAGACATGAAATTCATTGGCAGAGATTATACTTCTTGAGTTACCTAAAAGCATTTAGACCTGTGTACGAGATTAGATTAAAAAATAACCTAATATTTGAAAGTAACCGACTAGCACAATTAAGTGTTAGCATAAATCACATTTATCAATAGATAAAAGAAAGTTTTTTCCGTTAATATTTCAGCGGAGTAACACCAACAGGTCCTGAAATCCTGAAAGAATTGATTGGCACATTATGCGGAACATTTATTACGCCATTTTGCTGGTATTGTTTGGCCACATCTATAATGTCTGCGGACTGTCGGGGACAAATCCCGTAATTGATACTAAAGTTGGCCCAATTCGTGGTTTACGAGGCACTGATGGCGATTATTCAATGTTTCTTGGGATACCTTACGCAGTTGTCAATAAAACTAATCCTTTTGGGGTAAGTTATACTGAAATGACTATTATTTATCTATACACTCTAAATCCGTGAGTACTGAAAAGCTAAAATATCAAAAATAGGTTTTAAGACTCAAGTTGAATATTCTTATTACGTTGCATCATTGGTCATGCACGATACCTAACCACGGGACTTCCATTTGTGAATTTTGAACTCTAGGTAAGAGTTCCAATTTGAGCCTTATGACTATGACAATAAATATCTTGAAAACATGTAAAAAGTCGAGTCAATGCGAGGGTTTTTACATGCCTTTCAAGATACAATGAAAGATGAAACTACGACCGTTGACTTATTTGTACATTTTTTCCTCCTAGGCCTCTTTACCGCAACCCAAATTCCGGAAAGTGTTTGATGCCTTCAACGATTCTGCAATATGTCCTCAAATTGAAGAATTTAACAATACCATAGTTGGGACACTAGACTGCCTTCATATAAACATTTTTGTTCCAAACTCAGCCAGCCCAAATAATCCGTTACCCGTACTGGTCTACATCTACGGTGGTTTCTACACGATCGGGTTCGCAGGCAGATACGTATATGGACCTCGTTTCTTGATGAAACAAGACATTATTTTGATAACGTTTAACTACCGTCTTGGTCCGTACGGATTTATGTGTCTTGATACACCAGAAGTACCCGGAAACCAAGGATTGAAAGATCAAAAATTAGCACTAAAGTGGATAAAAGAGAATATAGAAGCGTTTGGCGGAAACTCGAGTAAAATGACATTATGTGGCAGCAGCTCTGGTGCTACAGCCGTGGACTTCCATTTCATATATAGTCACGAAAAATTATTTGACCAAGTTATAATGCAAAGTGGTACTGCTTTGTACCCATGGTCTATGCTGCAACCAGATCCAATGGCACCACTGAAATTATCTAAGCATCTCGGCTCCACTGCCACGACCATTGACGAAGCTCTAGCATTCCTGTCTACAGTTAGTCCCAATTTATTAATTGCAGCAACTTCCGAACTGGATCTCAAATTTCGGCCATGTGTAGAAAATTACATTGGAAACGGTGAAAAGTTTATTTATGACTATCCTGTGAATATTAAAAAGCCGAGTCTTGGGAATGTTCCTGTTCTCTTAGGATGCAATAGCCACGAAGCTCTTGCAAGTATCGAAGTAATACCGCCGGAAAATTTCACACATTTTGGTTTATTTTTTGATAATCTAAATCAGTATTTCGACTTAGACTCAGAAGAACTTATGAAAGTTCAGAAGATAATACAACGGTTCTACATTGGAGATGAAAAAGTAAGCATACAAGTGAAATCAGAAATCAGTAAATTAAATTCAGATTTTTATTATAATTATCCTGTTGTTCGAACTATCCAAAAGTACCTTGACAATGGATTGGACAAAATATATTACTATGAATTTGGTCACAGTGGAGAAAGGAACTTTTTGAAAGCCAGATTTAATGTAACAGCAAAAGGAGCATGTCATGCAGATGAACTTGGATATCTCTTTGACGTATCCTACATGGATAAAAACATCACATCTGACGACAAGCTGATCATCGACCGTATGTCTACTTTGTGGGCTAATTTCGTGAAATACGGGTAAGTATTAAAATCAATAACAATTTTCTAATATTTCAGTATATTATGACCTGTTATTTGCTTTATTTACAAAATACTTATAAACATTTTTAATCACCTTTGCAGAAACCCAACTCCACAAACAAGTAAACTGCTACCTCTTGAATGGCCGCTGGTTACAAACGATTTTCTGAATTACTTAAGCATCGACACCGAACTCAAAGTCAAAAGGAGAAACTTCAAAGCTCGCATGGCGTTTTGGGAGCTGTTTTATAAACTCTATGAAAAATCTCAAATCGGTTACAGAGAAAATACCGACGAATTTACATGTCCCGCGACATTGCGCAAAGTAATTTTCTATAAACAAGTGATAGATGGCTACTCTTGCGTATGATTATATGTATACCTATAATCGGCAGTCAAGTAAGTCATTTCCATCTATGAAGGAATAGAATTCATGTTATAAGGTATTAGTGTTGACAACATTCTATCTGTGATCCACAAATTGTTGTTACGGGCCTCGGCATATCTATGAAAAATTGTACCTATGTTTGTTAATACACCCACGACAAGGAAGAAAATCTAAAAATGTAAAAAAAAAGAAACTAAGAAAGAAAATAAGCGAGCAAAGACTTTACAAAAGGTCGGCCAGGTCAGTACCTATAGTAGTTATCTTGTTTGTCGTTTATTGGACGGTGACAACAGTAACAGTAGCATCCGTCTCTCCGACCAACGACTATGTTTATCTTATTAATTTAACGACAGCGGCTTAGGGAGAGCCATAATATTATTTCTTGATCGGAATACACGGAATGTGTTATATGTTGTGTATCTTCGAAAGTCAAATAGCCATCATATTAAGGCATATTTTACACTTGGTAATAGTTTTAAGGCAAAGCATTTGAAGTTAAGTTAGACATTTTTCTTAACATTAGCCTCGACCCTATAACGTAACACTCATAATAGTGAAGAAAAATTATTTTATGAAACAATAATTTTATTTGATATGTTAATATACATCGCCCTCATCTTGGGCAATTGATTTCGCAATATTTTATCAAAACCTATGTAATCTGTTAATCTATTGTGATCAGAATCTGTAATCTATATATCTCCTTTGCACATATCGGAACACAAGGCCTTTTATGTGTCACCTTCGATCTGTAAACTGCTAGAGTTACTTTATTTCTCGTGCGCGAACCGCAAACATGTGGGGCGATTACAAGTACAAAATATTATTTTCCTCTTTAATACTCTGTCTAATCCATAATGGAAATGGAATACCTAGAATAGATCCGTTAGTGGATTCTAAAGTTGGATTAATCCGTGGTTTGAGAGCATCAGATGGCGATTACTCTATGTTCATGGGTATACCATACGCTACTGTAGACAAGAGCAATCCTTTTGGGGTAAGTGTTTAATTCCTCATTAATTTTCTACGCATAGCTTCAATTCATATATGCTATGGATCGTTCCGTAGTTTCGTGCAAAAACATATCCAGACCTACAAACTACAAAAAAAAATATTCAGAATAAGTTCAAACATATTCTTCAGGGGGTATCGCTAATATTGTAAATTAAATAGTTAGTTTTTTTAATCAATAAATCCGTGTGTAAAATCATTCCTCTTTGTTTCCAACTAGAGCCGTCAGCAGATGTTTTCGGCAGATGTTTAAATACCGTATTTGTCGACTTGTGTTTTTGACTTGACTTTTAACTTTCGTCATTCAAACCGGCGGCTACGCTGAGTACGTAATATTGAAACCTTACTTAGCATGTTAATTATTAATTTAACGTAATAATTACAAGAGAAACCAAATTTCTAATTGTCACAATAGAATATTCATTACCACTCGTTCCCAGAACCTTGTCAATTTTGTCGATAGTGTATACAACCCAAATATAGTTCAGGACGAAATGTGTTCCTACCAGTCAGTCAGCTGTGGTGACAGAACAAGGTGAATGTGCGCCCAATGTGTTCAAAAATATTTACAATCTCCGTAGTGCTGGTATTTCCATTTATACGGTGCGCTACAATACTGGTGAATCACTTAATACGATAAATAAAAATAAAATACAGATTCACATTTTTTATATTTGTGCCGCGGAACGGTTCGATTTGCACGAAACCACGGAATCAACCCTATACAGAAACCTAAAGCATTTTTCTTTATCGTTTCTTAGCCAGCTACGCCTCACCCGGCCTTTAACAGTATCTTCGAAGCTTACGATGATTCTGCGATATGTCCACAAATTGAAGAATTCAACAACACTGTAGTAGGAACGTTGGACTGCCTTCACGTAAATATCTATGCGCCAAATTCTGCCGACTCAAGGAACCGGTTGCCCGTTGCTGTCTGGATCTATGGTGGCGGATTTTCAATTGGATTCTCAGGCAGATACTTGTATGGACCACGCTACTTTGTTGATCAAGATATTATTTTAGTAACGCTAAATTACCGATTGGGTCCTTACGGATTTATGTCTCTGAACACACCCGATGTGCCTGGAAATCAAGGCCTAAAGGACCAACGATTAGCCTTGAAATGGATTAAAGATAATATTGAAGCATTTGGTGGTGATTCTGATAAAATAACAATTTTCGGTGAAAGCGCTGGTGGAGCATCAGTTGACTTACAATTTTTGTACAACCAGGAAAAATTATTCGATAAGGTGATTATGCAAAGTGGTACGGCGTTATGTCCCTGGGTGGTCGTAGAACCTGATTCATCGGCACCTCTGAAATTATCCGAACACCTCGGTTTTAAAACGTCCAACGCTGAAGAAGCATTAGCGTTCCTGGCAACGGTTGATACAAACTTATTAATAGCAGCGACTTCAGACCTCGGTTTGATGTTCCGTCCAACTGTGGAAAACGGTTTCGACTCTGATGACAAATTTATTTATGATTACCCCATCAATGTAAAGAAAACGAATCTCAGGAACGTGCCCATTCTTTTAGGATACAATAGTGACGAACAACTCATAAAATATGAAACACTATCACCCGCAGACTTTGCAAAGTTGGATCTATTTAACAATCATTTGCAATATTTTAATATAGATGATGAAAGTTTGGTTGAAATGGAGGCACTTGTAAGACATTTCTATATTGGAGACGAAGAAATTAGTGAAAATGTTAAAAATGAATTAATTAAATTCGATTCAGACTTCTGGTTCAATCATCCGGTACACAGAACTATACAAAAATATCTAGACGGCGGAGCGAGGAACATTTATCAGTACGTGTTTTCTTATGACGGTAAAAGGAATTTTGTAAAAGACAGATTAAACGTAACCGCCGCAGGAGCAGCGCATGCAGATGAGATCGGATATTTCTTTGACATCTCCTACATGGGTCCACCCTCTTGGGAAGACCAAGTTATCATCGATCGTGTGACCACATTATGGGCAAACTTCGTTAAATTCGGGTACGTATCTATTACTTTACATCACATACACTTTGATATTAAGTCGATTGTCGATATACT